>NC_042957.1:25633190-25933190 GCF_901001165.1 Salmo trutta
CCCCCTCACTGCCACCCCTACCTCATTCATGTCGCCCAGGCCCCCCAGGGCCAGTCCGGGGCTGGGCGGCAGCCCGCGTGTCCCAGGGAACCCCTTCTCCCCTTCCACCCCTGGTCTGCACTCTCCGGCAGCGTCCCTGGGAGGTGGAGCTGGTGGAGGGGGAAGTGGAATCCTCAGCCGGCGCCACTCTGGTGGGGACGGTGGAGCAGGGACACCCCTGGGTTTCTCTCTGCCCTCCCCTTTACCTCAGAGGCAGGCCAGCACCCCCACCAGCTCCCCAGCGCGCCCTCCCCCCGCCAAGCCCCCCGAGGGAGGAGGAGGAGGTGGGGGCGGAGAGGACCTGGCTAAAGGAAAACTAGGGGGGAACCCCAAACTCAACCAGCCCCTGGACAACGGCGGAGTGGGGGCGCCTAGGGACCCCAAAAACACATCTACCAAACCCACCTCCACCCCTCAGTGCCCGGCCTCCCACAGCACGCTGACGGAGCGCCACAAGATCCTCCACCGCCTCCTGCAGGACAGCAGCCCAGCTGAGGGCAGCAACGGCAAGGAGTCTGAGATCAAGAAGGAGCCTCCTGCCAGCCCTGCCACCGCCAACCCCAATGGACCCCCCACCACCCCCCAGGACCACCAGCTGCTACGTTTCCTCCTGGACACGGATGAGAAGGACCTGGGCGACCTGCCCCCTCCGGCCGCTCTCAGCCTGCAGACGGTCCGGGTCAAGACTGAGAAGAGGGCCAGCGGGGACGCTGCAGCCTGCGCCAGCCCCAAGCCCAAACCGAGCCCTGCAGACAGCAGGCCGTCCAGAGACCCGGTACTGTCTGCAGCCCTACTCCTCCCGCCTGCAGTCTACAGCTCACACCTCATACACAGTCCCTGTAGTATCCAGATGCAGCAAGATCACATCCCAGACATGCAGGCCTCTCAGACAGTTTAAGTTTGGGGTTATAGTTAAGGTTAGGTTTTAGGGTTAGGGCCGGGAGTTAGGATTAGGGACTTCTAGGACTTCTGTTGCTGGGGTGGTCACAGTGGCTGGCTGTCAGAGTGGATGCTGCTGCTGCCTTCTAAAGGGAGCATGTGATTCGCTGCTGTAATTGTTCTATTTACGTTGAGCCCATAGTAACACTCCCTCACTGCCCTCAGGCAGGAGCTAGTTGTGTTCATTTGTGGCCCCTGCTTTTCAACTTTGTCTCTCTCCAGCAGCAGCCTTTGAAGTTATTTGACTTTTACTCTCTTTCCCTGTCCCTCTCTCTTGCTCCCCCTCTCCTTCCCTCCCTTTCATTCTTTCCCTCTCCCTCTCTCCCTTTCCCTCTCTCTCTCAGTTCCCCAGTGTATCTGCTGACCTGGACCCTCTCAGCCAGCTGCTGCCCACCCTCAGGGGCCCCGCAGGGGCCAAGCAGGGCAGCAAGGATCAGGGTGGTCCCCAGACCCAAGCCCTGTCGTCCCATAGCCAAACCCAACCTCAACCACGGCTCCATTCACCTCCACAGACACAGCCTTGGCTCCAATCACCTCTTCAAACCAAACCTCAGAACCATCTCCAGCTTCAGTCCCCCACCCAGCTTCAGCCCCCCACCCAGCTTCAGCCCCCCACCCAGCTTCAGCCCCCCACCCAGCTTCAGCCCCCCACCCAGCTTCAGTCCCCCACCCAGCTTCATTCCCCCACCCTGCTTCAGTCACCCACCCAGCTTCAGTCCCCCACCCTGCTTCAGTCACCCACCCAGCTTCAGTCCCCTACCCAGCTTCAGTCACCAACCCAGCTTCAGTCCCCTACCCAGCTTCAGTCCCCTACCCAGCTTCAGTCCCCTACCCAGCTTCAGTCCCCCACCCAGCTTCAGTCCCCTACCCAGCTTCAGTCCCCTACCCAGCTTCAGTCTCCTACCTTACTCCAGCCCAGTGGGGCCAACACGGTCAAGGCCGTGACCGTGAAGAGGGAGCCTCCCGGAAGACCAAGCCGAGGTACGGCAGGAATCAAGGGGGTCAGGAGTGAGGGGTCATGATAAAGGGTCAGAGGGGGAGAGGCCCCTGACTCCACACCCCACTGTATGCTGCCTGTTTTCATTTTTACTGTGGCCCCCCAGGAAATGACTTGTCCTGACCATGTGTCTGTTTGTGACTGTGCAGGGCTCACTGATGGCCCCAGCCTGCAGAACCAGTCACACTTTGACTTCTGCAGCCCCAGCCAGAGACCGGGACAAGGGGAGCTCTTCCAGACGCCCGAAGACAGCAGCAGCCCCTTTAAAGAGCCTGGACTAATGAACTCATTCAACTCCAACACCGGTATGAACCAGAATACGCTCATATCAAATATCTGGAATGACATAATTACTACATAATAAAATCTATGGGTTAGTTGTTTGTTTCTTGGTGGTTCATTAAGAGTGTGTTGTGCTGTCCTCCAGCGTTGTCTAAGATGGAGACAGACTCTCAGCAGTTCCAGACCCTGGCCCTGACTGAGACTCTGTCCTTTGATGGAGGCATGGGAAACCCTGTGCAAGCCTCTCTGGCCTCCCCTCAGGAGTGAGTATAGTACTTCTATGTAGAAGAAACACACAGACACATACATTCCTCATTGCTCACATTCCAATGCACAGGCACACAGAAACTAACCTTGCCCATCTTTATATTGCATTGACACACTCCCATGTTCCGGATTCCCCCTGTGTGTGGAGCAGGCAGTGTGTCCCATGCCCGCTGGATGAGCTGCTGTGCCCCCCCACCACCCCCGAGGGGCGTAACGACGAGAAGGCCCTCCTGGACCAGCTGGTGTCCTTCCTGAGTGGCACAGACGAGAGCGAGCTGGCTGAGCTGGACCGAGCCCTGGGCATCGACAAGCTGGTGAAGGTACCAGAGGAAGAGAATGATAGTAGATTGCATTTGTCTTTTTTAAGTGTTGCGATTTGTTACCTATATACGGAAGAGGACAGGCACGGTCATACTCTACTACACTACGGAGCTGAATGAGCGTTAAATATAGAGAGTTAATTGAAATTCCTGTCCAAAGCACCACAGAATAGTTTCTTTCCATCAGTATAGTAGTGCAATTATCGACGCATGTAATGACTTGTTTGGTCCTGGGATGTTTGTTGGACTGTAATTAACCCAGTATTGACCCTGACCATTCCTCTCCCCAGGGCGGCTGCTTCGACCCCGTCCCTCAACGGTTCCCCTCCCAGCCTCCTGCCACCACCCCCATCTCCATGGACCCCAAGCTGCCCGGCTACCCCTCTCAGTTCAACCCCGGCCCCCCTGCCCAATTCCCTCCAGAGATAGCAGGGGTGCAGAGTATGGGGGGCTTCGGTGCACCCAGGGGGGCCTTCCCTGGGGGCATGATGCTGAGGCCTGGCATGGGCAGAGCGCCTGGCATGACCAACCAGCTCCGGCTGCCTCCCAACCAGCTGAGGTTACAGCTGCAACAGAGGCTGCAGGGCCCACAGCAGGTGGGATGGGCTGGGCAGGGCAAAGCGGGTACATCAGGGGTTGCAGGCTTTTGTTCCAACACAGCCCTAACACACCAGATTAAGCTAAATAAAACCAGGTGTATGCACTCTCTGAGCAGTAAATGGATCTGTTAAATGCCAACAGACACTGCTGCTCAAGAGGACCACGATTACCTACCCAGGCTGGCCCACTCCCCTGGCCCACTCCCCTGGTCCACCCCCCTGGCCCACATCCCTGGCCCACTCCCCTGTCCCACTCCCCTGGCCCACTCCCCTGGTCCATTCTCCTGTCCCACTCCCTGTCCCACTCCCCTGGTCCACTCCCCTGGCCCACTCCCCTGGTCCATTCTCCTGTCCCACACACCTGGCCCACTCCCCTGGTCCATTCTCCTGTCCCACCTCCCTGTCCCACTCCCCTGGCCCACTCCCCTGGTCCACTCTCCTGGCCCACTCTCCTGGTCCATTCTCCTGTCCCACTCCCCTGGCCCACTCCCCTGGTCCACCTCCCTGTCCCACTGCCCTGGCCCAACTCCTGGCCCACTCCCCTGGCCCCCCCCCTGGCCCACTCCCCTGGTCCATTCTCCTGTCCCACTCCCCTGTCCCACTCCCCTGGCCCACTCCCCTGGTCCACTCTCCTGGCCCACTCCCCTGGTCCATTCTCCTGTCCCACTCCACTGTCCCACTCCCCTGTCCCACTCCCCTTGTCCACTCCCCTGGTCCACTCCCCTGGTCCATTCTCCTGTCCCACTCCCCTGGCCCACTCCCCTGGTCCACTCCCCTGGCCCACTCCCCTGGTCCATTCTCCTGTCCCACTACCCTGGCCCACTCCCCTGGTCCATTCTCCTGTCCCACTCCCCTGGCCCACTCCCCTGGTCCACTCCCCTGGCCCACTCCCCTGGTCCATTCTCCTGTCCCACTCCCCTGGCCCACCCCCCTGGTCCACCCCCCTGGCCCACATCCCTGGCCCACTCCCCTGTCCCACTCCCCTGGCCCACTCCCCTGGTCCACCCCCCTGTCCCACTGCCCTGGCCCTCTCTCCTGGCCCACACCCCTGGCCCACTCCCCTGGCCCACTCCCCTGGCCCACACCCCTGGTCCACTCTCCTGTCCCACTCCCCTGGCCCACTCCCCTGGTCCACTCCCCTGGTCCACTTTTGTAATGTGGACGTACTTGATTCCCTCCTCTCCTCTACACAGGAGGGGGTGGGCTTTAACAGGCCTTGTTGATGTTAATGAAGCCTGTGTCACGCAGCATTGCCTTTTAATCCCAGTCAGAGCCCGTGCTCGTTAAACACTGGCTCAGCAATAGTAAATCTCAGGCAGCCCTGCATTGTGTTAATGTGCCATTGTGTTGTGTGGCTAAGCAGAGCTAGCTATCTTGGTGAAATGGGTAGTCATGTGAGGTGGAGCGCCTCCTACGCTCCATTATGGTACAGAAGAACAAACAGGGGAACTAAAGGGCTGCTACAAGCCCCTCTATGGTAGGGGAGTACTGAACCGTATGTACATTTACAGTGATTGATTGTTATCATTTATGCTGAGAGAGAGAGGATTATTCTGACTTGAGTGATTATTCTGCTAGCTGATCAGGTTGATTTCAAAGACCTCATTGCAAAGTAAAGGATATTACGAATATTGTTCTCATAACTGGTCTTCTCACACTTCTCTTTATCAAATATTAGGTTCCCATTTCCCTTTTCTCTTTCAATCACTTCTCTTCTCTCTATCTGCTCTCACTCACTCCCTCCTCTCTCGTCTCTCTATCATTTCAACTCTTGAGTCCGCTTCCTCCCTCCTCTCCTCTATCAGTCGTGTGACTCACTCCCTCTCTCTCTCTCTCTCTCTCTCTCTCTCTCTCTCTCTCTCAGCTGCAGAACAGGCTAGCTGCCATGAGCCCGTTCCCAGGGGAAGCTCACGTTGCCATGGGGATGCGTCAGGGAGGGAAGCAGCCTCAGATGCCCTCTCAGGTGAGTGTTTTTGGGGAACTCACAATCATGTGCTCATGCTTCCTTCTCTCTTGTTCTCGTTGTTTCCTCTTCCTCTATTTCTGTATTGCGGCATGGTGTGTATTGAGGAAGTCCTGAGCATTGTAGCTAGTTATACTGAATTATTTGTATGAAAACTAAGTGCCCTATTCTGTTCTCCATCCGCCAATCCCTCTCCCTCTCTCTGAATAAAGTTCCTTCCAGTCTATTTCAGATGGTCTAGTTAATTTGGGAAACTATGAGGGCTGTTTTGCAGATAGAAAGTCCCCTATTTTCTCTGTGTCCCTGCAGCCTCCTCTGAACGCCCAGATGCTGGCCCAGAGGCAGCGGGAGCTCTATAGCTTCCAGCACCGCCAGAGACAACTCCTGCAGCAGAAGGTCATGTTGATGAGGCAGGGCATGGGGGGCGGGGGGCCTATGGGGGCCACCAGGGGACAAAAAGGACCCCAGCCACAGCAACAGCAGTTTGGCTATCCTCCAGGCTACAGCCCCATGCCAGGGAACCCACCCAGCTCCCCCAGCCTATTCAACCCCATGGGAGGGACCCAGGACCCCAAGTTGTCGGGCCAGGGCCCTATGGGTAGCCAGACAACTATGACGGGAGGGATGCAGGGACAGTTTGGGGGGGCGGTGAACTCGGTGGTGCAGCCTGTGCTCTTCCAGCAGTTTGGAGGACCAGGTGAGTGACTAGGCTACCTGGGAATCCACCATAATCACTGTCTCTATAACATCTGAAATTGTCAGTACAATGTGCTGTTAATATCAATATCAAAATAGCATATAATGTGCTGAGATTATCAATATCAAAAAGTAGTGTGCAGACAGGTTCAATAGAAAATTGAATAAAGTGCTGCTGACAAATATCAATATCAAAATGGTCTAGACTCTAGAATGTTCTAACAGCATCTCTTTGTCCTTCTCCTCAAAGGTATGGTCCGGCAAGGAGACCCCTCGTTCCCTCCAGAGCTCAGCCCCACCAGTCCCCTGCTGTCCCCTCAGAACTCCACCTCCCAGAGTCCTCTGCTCCAGCAGGCCCAGCCTCCTCCTGGGTACCAGTCACCTGACATGAAGAGTTGGCAGCAAGCTGGCATGGGCGGAAACAGGTGAGGTGGCCAGAGCCATGCCTGTGTAAATGTGTAAATTGCATAGTCTGTTATTGACATGTTATTTACATAGAAAGTACATGGTCAGATGGTTATTACATAATTATTACATAATTACTTGTTTGTTTCTTAGAGGATTCTTTCAAACAATCACTTATGTAACATTATACCAGATGTGTTTAATTCTTTGAAGTGAAGAAGGTATCAAAATGTATCAACTGCTTCTATATAATTTCCTAGTAATTGTAATGACCAGATATAGCAACTGAAAGAAGAGTGTACATTAAGCCACTGGTGTCATTGAATGTGTATTCTGTCTGTGTCAGCTTGTTCAGCCAGTCTGGTCAGACGACGCCCCAGGCCTTTGGGCAACAGGGGGTCTACAACAACATGAGTATCACGGTGTCAATGGCAGGAGGCTCAGGGGGGGTGGGCTCGCTACCTTCCATTGGACCACCTGTTGGCATGGGCAACAGTAACCTTGGCGACATCAACTCCATGTGTAACGATCAGGTGAGGGTGCCACACCTGATGTCAGCCGCTTCAACTTAGAAGTCAAGTACAAAAGCAATAACGGACCGTCCAAGCTGCCCTTAACTGACCAAAACTGTCGTGGTGAACCATTTCACTAATGCCCACCTGTCACTTTAATTTCCTTCTATCCTCTTCCCTCCTTCCTCCACTAATGTCCTCCTCTCTCCCTCTCCTCATCAGGTACAGCAGGTTCAAGTGTTTGCCGACGTCCAGTGTACGGTGAACCTGGTGGGCAGCGACTCCTACCTGAACCAGTCGGGGTCCATAGGCACCCAGAAGGGCTCCCAGGGGCCTCAGAGCAGCCAGTCCCAGCAGAAGAGCCTCCTCCAGCAGCTCCTCACAGAGTGACTTCTCAGCTCAGCCGCCTGCCAGGAGAGAGGTGCTCCACAGACCACCAACCTCTTCTCTTTCTCACCTTTGGTTTTAGACACCTGCCTGCCGGACTGGTTAGGAGGGCCCTGGGATGGAGACTGAGGTCCAGGTAAGAGTGTGTCTGTCTACCTGCCTGACCTGCCTGCCTGCCTGCCTGCCAGCCAGCCTCAGCCCATACCGTACCATAAGGCAGCAGCGATCGTTCAGCGCTCATTCCTGGTTACCTACTTTCAACACAAAGTCTGCTTTCTGTTCTGAGAAAGGAATCAGCTTCCGGTTTTGCCAAGTCGTCGTGGTTGTCAAAAGAGGATCTGGTTCCTAATTGCCCATTCCGTCAGGCCATCGCAGCAGTGCGTCTTGGGAGTGCGATCAACGTGCAGCTGAGCTCAGCTTTGGGTGGTTAACCTGTCGTCTCAACTTTTGCTCTAGCGTGGGGTGGCGTTGTAGGGACAACGTTTTGGGAATGTTAGGTTTTTAACCTCTGCAATGGGAAGCTCAGTTTCAGCTGGATCTGTGACTGACTAGCTCTCTCCATTGCAGTGCCTAATGGGAGGAAATTCCCAGCTCTCGTTTTTTGTTTTTGTTTCTCTGTTCTCGTCGTCTGCGTCGTCAGGACAACGAGCAGCACGGCCGGGATGGGATGGGAGATTGCGTTGCTCTGCTCAGTTGGCAACAACGTCTTTCACATTTTCAAACCACCAGGCTGTTAAAGTAACTGTCTGTCTTACACATTTTTCTCCCCAGCAGCTGTGAATAGGAGCCATGTTGGGCTCTCCTTGGCCTGTCAGTATTGTTTGTCATGTGTAACCGTGCAGGTGGGTAGTATTGTACAGCACAGATGGACACACATTGGGATGAGTTCACACTTTCTACTTTCCTTCCACGAGCGTAATTTAATTACTCTAAAATGCAACTGTCGTTTTTAGCTCAAACTATACATTGTGATTCAATGCGGTTTTCTTCCGTTTTTTAATTTGAGAGTAACATGTCAGTTATAATTTGTTCAGGCGATATTTGGCATTATGAAAATGTACCTCTGCTAAATGTGCTCTGTGTTCTGTAATGTGAAAAAAGAAAATCTCGGTATAAGAATTTGATTGATTTTAGAAATGGCTAGCTCTGCTCTTTTGGCATCCCTTTGAATGTTTTAATCCCCTTAAATGAACCTCAAAACAAACAAGAATGGGTTATCGATATTACACAATGACATGAATAGGTTGTAACTCGTAACCGTAGAACTTCCTCACTAAGAAGTGATGGAAGTGGAATGGGGTGTTTTCTTGGAAACACAGTGCTCTCTCTCCTCCAACTCTCTGCCCGTGATGATGTCATTCCACTGGCCACACACTACAGCTCTTTTTGACTGCTCATGTGACTACTGTTGCCCAGTCAGACACTGTCTATCAGCGCTAACCTCTGATATTTTACTGTACACATTCATTCACATAGAAAGTCTGGCCAAAAAAAACACCATGTTTTATGTGGGTTAACAGTAACCTATTAACAAGCAATGAACCCAAAAATGAAGAGAAAGCAACAACAGAAAGAGCAAAGTTCGGCGACGTTGTAATGATAATGAAAAATCAAGTCTAATTTGGCTTTTGGCTTCTCTGCTCTATCCCGGGTATGTGTATTTCTGACTAACAGAAGGCTTTCTTAAGGGTGTTATGGTCCAACTAGATATCACTGTGTATATACAAGGTATTTTACAAAGTGTGCAACATTACCCGAGCACAGCTAATAACCGAAGAGGTTTAGGGATGATCAGTTGAAATAGCATGCATGATCACCATCCTCCTCCTGAGACCTCAAACTGAATGCCAACTCCTTTAATGTGCTATGATTTCTGAATCACGCTGTGTACAGTTTCAATGGCGTCTGTGTGCCTGTGCTTTATACCCAAACAGTGGCTCAGGTGTCCTCAGCATACAACTCAAATTCAACCTGAAAATGGTTCAAATTTTTTGTGATGTTGATTCAAGTTGACATGAAAAGCTGGTAGCGGTTCCAATTCGGAGACTCAATTTGTGAAAGAGATAAACCTTGATTTGACATACCACTTGTTCCTGTCATTCTAAGACACTTCAAATGTTGCTTTGCTTTTAGCTTTTTGCATTTAATTCAAAAACAATATATATACGATTAATAGATGAGATATTTAAGTGTATTTTTTCTTCTGATAAGGTAAATGTTTTACTTTCTATTTGAAAGGGATGTGGGTTAACAATTAGTACTTATCAATGTTAAAGCCATTCCTGAGCCACTGTTTGGTTTATGTAAATAAACATACACTTTGCAAAAAACACGGAAGCAAGACAAAATTAACAGAATGTATGTGGAAGGATTACATTTGTTTTCAGTATACATTTGTACTATATAGGGTACCAGCTAACGGTTTCATACTCCCAGAAGTGTTACAAAGGATAACGTTTCATGAATATCTTCTTCACATACTCTCCAGCCTTCGCTCCTCATTTAGGAACAGGCATTACTGTATAGAAAGTGTTAATAGAACTATGTCAAATGCAGAAATTCATCTGATCTGTTAATATTAACTGTTTAGCATTTGGGATATAATATGCCAAATACAAAGCACCATTAGACAACGGTCATTAACTTAACAGACATTCTTATATGCAAGAGCCGCTCAATGGCAAAGACAGTCCATTCAGTACAGGTACAAGGAAAATATTTGAACTGGTTCTTCAACATGTTAACATGTATATAACAGACAATGTGAATATGTATTTGTTCAGAATCGACAAAATGTAGTGCTCCAAGTTTGTGGTATTAACTACTCGCTTCCATTTTATTTGTATTTTTTTTACGTATATGACTGTCTGAGTGTGTGTATGTATGTGATTAATACTGTATATCTGGTGTTTAAGATGGAAATTGAATATGTCCTGATTTGATTTTCTTCTTCTTTTTAGATACCTGCAAGTTTTCCTGTAGGTGTTGTTCAGATTGCTCTTTATGTGAGAGAATGGTTTAGCGACTGCTGAATGTGATTTTACTGAGAGAGAGAGAGAAGCAGTGTGGACTGGCTTTTGTACGGGTTAATTTAAAAAAAAAAGGCCATATTATTTAATTTCTCTGTTGTCAAAAAGTTTAAACAGATCTGAGAAAGTGGAACCTTGTATTCTGAGAAGCATCGCTCCGGTAGTTAAGTGGGCATTTTGTAGATCGCCTGATGTATTTTTAGCATTTTCAAAAAGTAATGACCAAAGCTTTAAGATGTTTAATTCATATCATATGCAAGCCTCATGCAATTGGACGAGACAAAATGTAGCGTTTGTTCACTTTTCTAAAAGGAAATAGTCTATACATACTAGTTCCTCCTTGACCACACTACTAATTGTGGTAGTTTGTGCTTTGCATGTTTGTCCTTTATTTCCTTTTCCACACAATTTGTCCTAAGATACTGACAAGTGACCTATCAGATTTAGTATTTTTATCTAACTTCTATTCTTTGGAATATCCCAAAGTATGATCAGTTAGAAACTTCCTCTCCTTGTTGCCGTTGACTCCTGGCAAAGACTCAAAAAGGCTTGTAGGGCCTGACATGCTGTCACTGTTTACAGGAAGAGAGAAACTTGCAACAGCTAGCTATGCACCTTAACAAAAAGCTTTTTTTGAACACTGATTTAGGTATTCAAACTAGAATTTGAATCAATGATTTAAATCAAGGTATTTTAGTTTATTGAAAGAAGAAGAGAAGCCTAGTGAACCAATTATTATTTCCTTTTTATACTCAACTAGCATTGGTGATAGTTGTCTGAACTTGTGGGTCTGCTCTCTCAACTGAATCTCACAGATTAAGATTATTCAATCAAATATTTCAATTTATTTAGCTGAATACTTTATACCAAATTTGAGGTGCCTCTTGTATATACAGTATTTTCTGCATAGAGGACTGCTCCTCGCTGTTTGATGATAATGTTAATGAGGATTTTCTTATCTTTACCTTTATAAAACAAGTTTGCTGCATTTTACATTACTTTTGTACAAGAAATCTAAATATTCCAGGAATTTGCAAGAAAAACAATCTACTTTTGCACTTTATCTCAGAATTATTTAGAGGAAACAGGCCATCATAAATACTACTCATGTTCACATCAGATTTCATCATCATCATCATCGTAAATCCCCTAAATCACAGGAGGTTGTTGGCACCTTCATTGGGGAGGACGGGCTCGTGGTAATGGCCAAAGCGGAATAGGTGTAATGGTATCAAATACATCAAACACGTGGTTTTCATATGTTTGAAGCCGTTCCGTTTGCTCCGTTCCGGACATTATTATGAGCCGTCCTCCCCTCAGCAGCCTCCTGTGCCCTAAATGTGATAGAAAGTAAAATATAGATTTCTCATGTTCTTAAGAACTTGGTTGCAGAGCCCATCAATATGATTACAAAAGAGAAGTGTACATTCTCTACTACTACTCTTATGTAGTTTGACATATGATCGTTCTCTCTGCCACAGATCCTCAATCTAAACTATGCCTTTCTTCTTCAGGTGATCCACTGCCCCTCTCCCCTCAGCCATTAGATAACTAACACGCTTACACTCATACTCCTGTCCTGCAGCAGCTTTAACTGTTCAAAACATTCCCCCTCAACTTTGGTCTTAGCTACCAGCAATCATTGTGCTCTGGTCTATACTGTAGCATTTTACATTTTAGTCATTTAGCATGTGCTCTTATCCAGAGCAACTTACATTAGTGAGTTAATACATTTTCCCATACTGGTCCCCTGTGGGAATCGAACCCTGTTGAAGCGCCATGCTCTACCAACTGAGCCCCACGGGACCAGCGGCAGTTCTATTCTATATATTTCTAGGCTTAGTAATTCCTACCAAGCAGTTACAGCCCTACATACGTGTACTGCTATCCCCTGCATCTGTCATTTTGTCACCACCTTGTAACATACTGCCTAATGCAGAAGCAACTAACATCCTTGTTAAGATGAATGCACTCTACCTTCTACAGGTATTACTTCTCAACTGTTCCGAGTATTGGAGCAACTGTTTGCTGATGATGTTTGTCAAGTGTTGTAAGTGCTGCATAATCGAGACTGAAGTTGGTTGTGGATGGAGAAGTCAAAAGCTTGTCTCGCCACTTATAAGGCCAATGCTTTCTCATTGAAACGAGGTTCCACTTTTCCCCCTGTAAAATTAATATAAATAAATATAAATATATATATTATACATTTTACTCATTTTGTCCAGTTTTGTTTATTAAACTTGTTTTTAGACAGGCATCAGAGCAGCTGTGCGGGTGGGACAATATGAAGTATCTGGGAGAATTATGCATGTTTTTATTTGTGTGTCCAGGTGGAATACCTGGGATAAATCCTACATTTTCTTAGGACGTCGTAGACAATCAGTCTCAGGCTAGGTCAAGTAGCTACAGGGGGTCCCTGTAGACTGAAAAGCAACGTTTTTGCATCTACTGAAACAGTCTTATTTGTCTGTCGATTTTTTTGGGAGGTATGTGGCTGCTCAGACTGGGATTAGTTCAAAGTTTACACACACACACACAACACACACACCTCGTGCGTTCAGTCCCTCTATTGCTTTTCCAAGGTGAAGATGCAGACCTTGAAGGAAATGATGCTTTGACTAACAAATCTATAACATCCATGAATGTGAGAATGAAACACATTTGCAATAAAAACACCATTTTAAAACAGGATATGTAATGTTGGTTGATTTGTCTTTTTTTTTACTACACTGTATTTCTCATTTTCATTATTGTCACACTACATTGCCACTAGTTGCATTACCTCTTTCAACCTCAGTTTATTGTAAGGGCTGTATTCTGTGTATTGTGAAGTAACTAATAATACAAGAAGACACAAATTAGTTGACCATGTTTAATGCATCTTGTATGTTTGTAAATAGACTCCAACCATCGGTGGCTAGAAAAATACCTTACATAACCATTCACCATTTAATTGAATCACAAGATACATGGCCACATCAAATTAGGTGGACAGACATCCACTCTTTAAATGCCCGTTTTATGGCAGTGTTCATGCAGTGAGTGATGTCTCCTTGTTACTGTAGGAAGACAAACACTGACAGTGTTTATCAGAGAGAGATTCTTCCTTGTGAAGTTGGAGCACGAACACTGAGTGCTGGTTCTTCCCCCTTCAGCATCGCCAAGATGCACAGGTCAACCAAAAAGAAGACCACCAAATTAACTGGCTGGTGTGGAGCCATGGTCCAGACTCCATTCACCAAATGCATGTTGCATGTCTCTCTTTGTCCCTCTGTGTCATTTGAACAGTTTGAACTTGTGCAGCAGAGGATGTACAATGTCTTTGGGGTAAGGCTTCAGGGCGAGGCAGGTGGGGACGTTCTCTGGCTGCTCAATCCACAGCTTGTGGGCGATCCCCTTCTCTGTCAGCGTCTCAGACAGGCTGGAGAGGGAGGCCTGGTCCACAGCCTGGCCAAAAGATGAAGAGGGAGATCACAAGCATTAGTTTATTTTCTCAACAATCACATCTATCATTCACTGCATAATTATTTCATCCTACTGTATTTACTTTACATAAAGAAACTTAAAGTATAAATATTTACTTTACGAAAAAATGATTTTGAATTGAGAGGCTATTTTTATGCAGCTTGATATGAGCGCATGGGCAAAGTCAGTAGGAAACTTGTTTTGCCCACGTTCGCGTAAAACACAGGCATGTCGATTTAGTTCACTAATAGCAGTATAATATTGATTAACTTGTAAGCTAATAATAGTACCCCAGTCCCAGCTACCTGAAGGACGACTTTGTGCATGCTGTCCAGTTCTGCCAAGTACTCCTGCGTGTCTGGGTCGTTGTAGTTCAGATGAATGGCAGCGATGGCAGCATGGCAGGCTTGCGTTATAACCGCCCCTAATGGCCAGGCCAACGTATGGACCAGGTCTGACCGGACCACAACATACTGGACAAGACGACGGGGGGCTGCGGTTCCTGACGCCGCCATCTTTGGTCGGTAATGGTAGAGGACCGGAGGCAGTTAAGGTACAGATGGAACAATGAGACAGATATTTAACGGATGTATAAATGTGAAGCATCCGCTTGGCCAAATATGGTAGTGAGAGGAAGCCCAGCGGCAGGTAGTGGGAGACGATGGAACGAAAAATCGATTTTTGCACATTTCCTCATCGATTAAACATTTGATCTCAATACAGTTTTCTGTTCCTAAAACTACAATATGTTACGATCAGAGTGGGCTACGCTTTGTAGACGTTACACTTTGCCAAAGTCTTTAAAAAATGCGTTGTTTAGGAGTGCAAAGGCGAATTGAGTTGTTGCACACGTACACTTAAGAGTAGGCGTTCCCTAACGGAATAATGCAAATATATGCTAGAACGCGCCAATAGAATCTCGCAAGATCGTACTTGGCCCTGCCCACCTCCTTGCTTGTTCTGTCCACGATGAGTAATTTGTTGCCATTTGAAACGACATGCAGTGGTCTATCTTGGTTCAGTTATACAAATCTTTAGCTAAAGTTCTTGCTAGCTGTGCTGGAAATTATGCTTTGTTTATCTTCTGTGTAGGTACACGTATGTCCCCTTGTGGTTGAAATATATCATTTCACATGGGAAGTCAAACGTACACCACCCATGACAGTGTACATTCAATAGGTTCATTGATTACAGTAGGCTACAAAGTATTTCAGATGGTGTGCTTTTGCTCCAGATTTGTTACTGGTTCCATCTCTCCTGTGATTCCCTTTTATAGTTACTTCTCAGATTAATTTACTCTCAGTAACAATGCCTGATTTTCAAGCAGATTTAAATCCGGACTGAGACTGGACCGTTCAGAAACACTGGAATTGGGAACCTAAGGCAAACCGGTGTTATTCACAATGATCCGTGTGGTTTGCCTGTCTCAGGAGCAGGTACTGGAGCTGACTGTGTTAATGCGTCTTCATGGGTCCAGTTGGGGTCCTTATCTAATAGGGATACGATACCACATATAACCCAACCCACAGTTTAAAAAAGAAAAGAAGAAATGTACCAATCACGTCATGTCCTACCATACAGATTTTGCCAGTTGAAAGGGTAGTGAGTGACCCCATCTCTCCCTATTTTACTTCTAGACAATGGCGACCCGTCATTCAGGGCACTTTGAGATATCAGCTGATGTAAGAAGGGCTATATAAATAAATTTGATTTGATTTGATTTTGAGCCCCACATTTTTAGCATGCCTGTTTTTTAGGTTGCCTGTTTTGCATGTTATTTTGGCATTAATACGTGTCACATATCAATTTGCTAACAATGTAAAAAAAATATATATATAATTGAGTTAATAAAGCCGCATACAAACATGGTCTCTTTTTTTGTTTTCTTGTGTAAAGCAGCTCCAAAATGCAGGTGTTTCAGCCTAGCTCAGTGCTTTCTGTGGTGTTGGGGAAAGTCAGCAGGAAATATCAAATCAAATTTATTTATATAGCCCTTCTTACATCAGCTGATATATCAAAGTGCTGTACAGAAACCCAGCCTAAAACCCCAAACAGCAAGCAATGCAGGTGTAGAAGCACGGTAGCTAGGAAAAACTCCCTAGAAAGGCCAAAACCTAGGAAGAAACCTAGAGAGGAACCAGGCTATGAGGGGTGGCCAGTCCTCTTCTGGCTGTGCCGGGTGGAGATTATAACAGCACATGGCCAAGATGTTCAAATGTTCATAAATGACCAGCATGGTCGAATAATAATAATCATAGTAGTTGTCGAGGGTGCAACAAGTCAGTAACACAAGAGTAAGTGTCAGTTGGCTTTTTCATTGCCGATCTTTGAGAGTATCTCTACCGCTCCTGCTGTCTCTAGAGAGTTGAAAACAGCAGGTCTGGGACAGGTAGCACGTCCGGTGACCAGGTCAGGGTTCCAGCAGGTCTGGGACAGCAGGTCTGGGACAGGTAGCACGTCCGGTGAACAGGTCAGGGTTCCATAGCTGCAGGCAGAACAGTTGGAACTGGAGCAGCAGCACAGCCAGGTGAACTGGGGACAGCAAGGAGTCATCAAGCCAGGTAGTCCTGAGGGATGGTCCTAGGGCTCAGGACCTCCGAGAGAGAGAAAGAAAGAAAAAAAGAGAGAATTAGAGAGAGCATATTTAAATTCACACAGGACACCGGAAAAGACAAGAGAAATACTCAGATGTGACAGACTGACCCTAGCCCCCAGACACATAAACTACTGCAGCATAAATACTGGAGGCTGAGACAGGAGGGGTCAGGAGACACTGTGGCCGCATCCGATGAAACCCCCGGACAGGGCCAAACAGGTAGGATATAACCCCACCCACTTTGCCAAAGCACAGCCTCCACACCACTGGAGGCTGAGCGTTCTGCCGTGATTGGCTCAGAGCGTTGTGCCGTGATTGGCTCAGTTTTCTGTCACTCATGGGGACACTATGTCACCGCCAAGTCTAAGAGTAGAGCTACAAAATTCTAGCCCCTTGGGTGCTCCCATAGAGTTAAATTAGAAGTGCCCATCCAAGAAGGCTCAAGGTCATTGGCCAGAGATAAAATAAACGAGCTCAGACTGGGAATTGTAAATCTGGCCTCTTTCTAGAGCTCCGACCTGAAGATCAATGACGTCATCATGATTTGACCTTGTTTTTTTCTGAGTTCCCAGTTGTTTTGAAAGCACCATGAATCCAGAGAATGCCAGATCTTTATGACAAAATTTGCCCTACGAAGGACCGCCGTGCCACCTTCCTGTTCAAG
The DNA here is from genome assembly GCF_901001165.1 of Salmo trutta. NCBI lineage: Eukaryota > Metazoa > Chordata > Actinopteri > Salmoniformes > Salmonidae > Salmo > Salmo trutta. The sequence goes on from NC_042957.1 coordinate 25,650,351, forward strand.
TGAGCATAGCACAACAAGGTGAGTCCAAAAATGTATTGTATGCTGCTGCATAAATGATGTAATATGCCAGGGAGATATGTACACTGTAGCTAAGAAAGTAATACTAAGTGTATGTTGTGTAGTAAGTTGTTAGTAGCCCATGTGCCTCACCCTAATAATTTGGTTTATTTTCACCTCTTAATTTGGCCTACTGTTCTGACTTGGTGGTGCACATGTAGCCTATAACCTGTTTTAGAGAAATTTAATCATTGACTATTGTAAGAGCTTTCATTGTCTGCTTATATGCCTCCTTTATTTATCCTACGGTTCTTACTTGGTGTACTGGGAGAACACTGTAAGAATGGCCCATGTTCTGAATTCTGTCGCTGTACATTTCAAAAGTGCTAAACAAATAGTTATATTGACAACGTCCGTCCTAGCTCGCTCATTAATGTCTTAATCGAAATTACGGATTGCCTCTTATCCGCTTGTCGTCCCCATATGACATAGTTTGTACATCTCAATTGTCAGTAGAAACCACATTTGTTTAAGCAAGTCAGCCATATCAGCTATGTTTTTTAAAAGGCAGTAAATGAGGCTGAATTAACTGTTTCGCTGCCAGACAAGGCTCTGCTGATAGCCAGGTGTAGCAGTGGTAAGGTGTTGGGACTGCTGTTGGGACAGCTTTATGTAGTCTCTAACAGTTTGTGGGCACCGTTTGTCACCGTTATAGTGTAATTAATGTATTGTTTAGTGTTGTGTTGTGTAGTGGCTTTTCTGGCATGCATCCCACTTTTTATTTTTTCCCCCACCAAGATTTAAGCCACATTTTGTAGACCCATGGACAGATTATACTGTGCAAGAGAACCTGGAGGATAGGCTGTTGTCCAAATCTCAGTCTTAGCTCAGCTCGTGTATGAATCAAATCAAATCCAAGTTTATTTATCATGTGCGCCGAATACAACAGGTGTAGACCTTACAGTGAAATGCTTACTTACAGGCTCTAACCAATAGTGCAAAAAAAAGTATTAGGTGAACAATAGGTAAGTAAAGAAATAAAAACAACAGTAAAAAGACAGTGAAAAATAAAAGTAGCGAGGCTACATACAGACACCGGTTAGTCGGTCTGATTGAGGTAGTATGTACATGTAGATATGGTTAAAGTGACTATGCATATATGATGAACAGAGAGTAGCAGTAGCGTAAAAGAGGGGTTGGCAGGTGGTGGGTAGGACACGATCCAGATAGCCCGGTTAGCCAATGTGCGGGAGCACTGGTTGGTCGTGCCAATTGAGGTAGTATGTACATGAATGTATAGTTAAAGTGACTATGCATATATGATAAACAGAGAGTAACAGCAGCGTAAAAGGGGGGTTGGGGGGGGGCACACAATGCAGATAATCAAATGGCTACCCGGATTATCTGTTCAGGAGTCTTATGGCTTGGTGGTAAAAACTGTTGAGAAGCCTTTTTGTCTTAGACTTGGCACTCCGGTACCGCTTGCCATGTGGTAGTAGAGAGAACAGTCTATGAATCAGGCTACAGGTAAGTCCACTATAGTCCTTGTACTAGATCTCTTTGCGCTCTTTCGGCAACTTCTAAAGCATAAAGAGATCTGGGACCTTATTCTTCTCCATTTCTCGCTAGTGTTAGTGGCAATTCTTTTAATAGATAATCAGAATAGCCTGTGCACTATTATAAACTGGGTGGTTCGACCTCTGAATGCTGATTGGCTGACAGCCGTGTTATATCAGATCGTATACCACGGGTATGAAACAACATTTATTTGTACTGTTCTAATTATATTGGCAACCAGTTTCTAATAGCAATAAGGCACCTCAGGGGTTTGTGGTATATGGCTAATATACCACAGCTAAGGGCTGTATCCAAGCCCTCTGCGTTGTGTGTAACAACAGCCCTTAGCCATGGTATATTGGCCATATACCACAACCCCTCGGGCCTTGTTGCTTAATTATGTAAATGTACAACATTACTCTTACTTTTTGTAAATGTATTATATGCACTTCAAAGAGAATATTAATTTAAACATATAGGCAAGGAACAACTGTAAACGTGATGGTGACATCATGAGAAGTCAACCACTCAGTTGATGTCATGCAAAACATACAGGAAGTGATGTGTGTGTCCATTTTGAAACACTTGACGAGACCTGAAGAGAAGATGGCGTTATCTGAACCAAGGTACTTTATAGCTTTTTTAAACTAAATTATCATTTATAATATTGTCTAGATTATGCCCGTCTTATAAAATAAGTTGTTTATGATGCCTGTCCATCATACAGTAGACAGACACCACATTACAAGAAGTTAAACTAAATTGTGGTATAATACAGGAAGACATTCAGAGCCGCACACCATTGAAAAAAAAAAAATAATCAAAGACTGAGGCTTAAATGTAAAAAAAGAGATGGTTTATTGGGATATATTGAAGCCCAAAAGATTATTGTCCAGGATTTTTTTTTTGGGGCGTCAAGCCATTATCAGTGTGAATGGTGGTAAACTACAGGAAATGAAAGCGATTGAAGACAATACTAGCCTCTCTGCTATTTACTCACTTGTTATTAAAAGAAGTTTAAACATGGGAAAACTTTCATCTGCTTTTGGCCTCTGGCTAAATTAAGCAACTCCAACTCATTTTAAGACTAGGGAAGTACTAGAAAGTCGACAGATTGGAAGGCAGATGCCTTGATTCATTTCCTTTTGAAGATGAGCGAGTAACAAGTGTTAGGGGTAAATAGCATAGAAGCTAAATTATTCTCTTCAATCGCTTTAATTTCCTGTTCTTTACCACAAAGGATGTATGACAACTTAACATTCATTTACAGTGGCTAGCTAGTGAAAGTCTACACACCCTTGCACAGTCTTCACATTTTCCTGCCTTAAAATTGAATCTAAAAAGGGATTACATTAGACTCATTAAGTAGGAATCATTGATGGACAGCAATATTCAAGCCTTGTCTCTGATTTTCAAGCAGATTTAAATCCGGACTGAGACTGGACCATTCAGAAACACTCAACACCTCTTGGAAAGCCATTCTGGTGTGTCTTTGGAATTAAAATGTGTAATTCTCCTGCCTAAAAATACACCTCTATCCCAGGGTTTTCAGAAGGTTACGGAAGGTTTTCCTCTAACTTTTTAAATTGGCTTTTCTCCTTTCGCCTAAAAATACACCTCTATCCCAGGGTTTTCAGAAGGTTACGGAAGGTTTTCCTCTAACTTTTTAAATTGCCTTTTTTCCTATCATTTTGATCCTGACCTTGCCAGTGACAAGCATACCCATAACATGATGCTGGCACCACAATACTTGAAAATACAGAGGATCAACAACATTGCATTCACTCCACATTAGTGGCCTATATGAGAAAGCGAAAAGAAGAAAGCCTCTGTTAAAAAAAATACATATTTTAATCGAGATTGGAATGATTTTAGTAGCCCATTTTAAATTGTTGAGCTAGGGTATGGCGACTACCATACCGTGCCATACCCTAAGTGAAACCCTCTGTATTTGCAAGTATTATGGTGGCAGCATCATGTTATGGGTAAGCTTGCCACCGGCAGGGACTGGGGAGTTTATCAGCGACTAAACACCATGCTTCTACACCTGCATTGCTTGCTGTTTGGGGTTTTAGGCTGGGTTTCTGTACAGCACTTTGTGACATCGGCTGATGTAAAAAGGGCTTTATAAATACATTTGAATCAGGATAAAAAATGTATACGAAAGGAGCAGAGACCCACCTCAGTCTTTTGAAAACCTAACCCTGGGATACAGTTTTATTTTTCAGCGGGACAATTACATACATTACTGTCCATTAATGATTCCTAACCAAATTTACTGAGCTTGAGCAAATTTGACAAAAACAATGGATATATGTTGCCTTAAGAGTTGTAGAATCTTATTTAAGAAAATGCACAGCTGTAAGGGCTGCCAACAGAGCTTTCACCAAGTATCAAAGGAGAAGTTTTATTTTTTACATCCAAATCTCATTTTTTTTATGTAAATGGCATGTTGTAGAATGGTCCAGACACCTTTTTTTGTGATTCCACATGTTTTTGAGAAACTTACCCAAACTTCACTTCTTCATCCTCGTTGTATAGTATGGGGGCCCTGAAAAAACATGAACAACGGCTCCAAAAATAACCAAATATGTCATTTTATAAACGGCAAAGCTCTCAGTATAGTGATGCAGGTCTTTAGATGTTGCACACATGACATTGTGTTATCCCAAACTTTATCCGCAAAGTTATATTCCCTTTTGAGCAACTCAAGACGTTTTCCCTATCCAGCTGTTCCCTTTTCCGTGTAGTAACATGTAACTGCCGACATAAAGAAAACACCAACATAAAGCGTCTTAATAGGGCGTTGGGCCACCACCAGCCGCCACAATAGCTTCAATGCGCCTTGGCATAGATTCTACAAGTGGGTCTTTCTATAAATAATGGGGCCAATGTGTGACATTGGGATCAACATTTCAAAATTGGTTTAAAACAAAACTAAAAAGGATTTTAATGCAGTTCCACATGTGTAGCCTTCTAAGAATAAAAAGGAATATATGCAAATTGACCGATAACTCCAGCTATACAACAACATAGGCCTAGGACTATACATCCTTTAAATTGACCGATAACTCCAGCTATACAACAACATAGGCCCAGGACTATACATCCTTTAAATTGACCGATAACTCCAGCTATACAACAACATAGGCCCAGGACTATACATCCTTTAAATTGACCGATAACTCCAGCTATACAACAACATATACAACAACATAACAATAGATTGGATTCATGCATAGCACTTTTTCTGTAGCCTATGTGGCCGACGCAGGCACACATAATAAAACCATGCATAGTGTTAGCATTCATCTCACCATTTGAATCTCATCATCGCTGTTTTTATAATGATAAAGTGACCAAAAAGCAGGTTCCTTTTTTAAAGGAAGGATTTGTATGGAAAGCCAACATTAGATGTAATAACCGCACATGGTTTTAACACAACAGAGTAGCGCAACACCATTCAATTAAAGTGGTGGGAAACAAACAAAAGTGGCCACATCTCTCACAAAACCTGATTAAAAATGAAATCACAGATAAGGGAGCAGGTAAACTTATAAAATGGCTACAATAATTACAATAACTTTTCAACCACCAAACAGAGGAAATGTCTGATTTTCAAGGTAGGCTTATTCCAGTATTTCTGAGCTGCAAATTCATGTTAAACTAGGCTACTTCAAGCCCCTTGTATTGTTTAAAATTGCAGGTCTAACATGGAAAACAAAATGCATTTGTCCTGTTATTTCATTAACAGATCATATTGTGAATAAGCCCAATAGGCTATGTAATTTGTTGTCATTATATCCAGAATAATTCATATGAATAGTGTTGAGTGTTGCTCAATAGTCTATTCTACACAATTGTGCAAAGTAGACTCGGAGCACAGTAGACTCGGTATCAAATCCGAGGCACAAAAACATACGAAAACATGAACTCATTACCATGATGCTTTCTTTGTTAAATCAAATGAGACCCTGCTGTAAATCAAACAGACAATAATAAATGATAACCATAAATTCGCTAGGGGTATTTGATTCTTACAGGGCCAGCATCCCGGAGTCGCCTCTTCGCTGTTGACGTTGAGACTGGTGTTTTGCGGGTACTATTTAATGAAGTTGCCAGTTGAGGACTTGTGAGGCATCTGTTTCTCAAACTAGACACTCTAATGTACTTGTCCTCTTGCTCAGTTGTGCACCAGGGCCTCCCACTCTTTCTATTGTGGTTAGAGCCAGTTTGCGCTGTTCTGTGAAGAGAGTAGTATATACAGTTGAAGTCAGAAGTTTACTTACACCTTAGCCAAATACATTTAAACTCAGTTTTTCACAATTCCTGACATTTAATGCTAGTAAAAATTCCCTGTTTTAGGTCAGTTAGGATCACCACTTTATTTTAAGAATGTGAAATGTCAGAATAATAGTAGACAGAATGATTTATTTCAGCTTTTATTTATTTCATCACATTCACAGTGGGTCAGAAATGTACATACACTCAATTTGGGTCAAACGTTTTGGGTAGCCTTCCACAAGCTTCCCACAATAAGTTGGGTGAATTTTGGCCCATTCCTCCTGACAGAGCTGGTGTAACTGAGTCAGGTTTGTAGGCCTTCTTGCTCGCACACACTTTTTCAGTTCTAACCACAAATCTTCTATAGGATTGAGGTCAGGGCTTTGTGATGGCCACTCCCATACCTTGACTTTGTTGTCCTTAAGCCATTTTGCCACAACTTTGGAAGTATGCTTGGGGTCATTGTCCAATTGGAAGACCCATTTGCGACCAAGCTTTAACTTCCTGACTGATGTCTTGAGATGTTGCTTCAATATATCCACATAATAGTCCCTCCTGCAGCAAAGCACCCCCACAACATGATGCTGCCACCCCCGTGCTTCACGGTTGGGACGGTGTTCTTCGGCTTGCAAGCCTCTCCCTTTTTCCTCCAAACATAACAATGGTCATTATGGCCAAACAGTTCTATTTTTGTTTCATCAGACCAGAGGACATTTCTCCAAAAAGTACGATCTTTGTCCCCATGTGTAGTTGCAAACTGTAGTCTGGCTTTTTTATGGCGGTTTTGGAGCAGTGGCTTCTTCCTTGCTGAGCGGCCTTTCAGGTTATGTTGATATAGGACTCGTTTTACTGTGGATATAGATACATTTGTACCTGTTTCCTCCAGCATCTTCACAAGGTCCTTTGCTGTTGTTCTGGGATTAATTTTTACTTTTCGCACCAAAGTACGTTCATCTCAAGGAGACAGAACGCTTCTCCTTCCTGAGTGGTATGACGGCTGCGTGGTCCCATGGTGTTTATACTTGCGTACTATTGTTTGTACAGATGAACGTGGTACCTTCAGGTGTTTGGAAATTGCTCCCAAGGATGAACCAGACTTGTGGAGGTCTACAATTTTTTTTCTGAGGTCTTGGCTAATTTCTTTTGATTTTCCCATGATGTCAAGGAAAGAGACACTGAGTTTGAAGGTAGGCCTTGAAATACATCCACATGTACATCTCCAATTGACTCAAATGATGTTAATTAGCCTATCAGAAGCTTCTAAAGCCATACATTTTCTGGAATTTTCCAAGCTGTTTAAAGGCACAGTCAACTTAGTGTATGTAAACTTCTGACCCACTGGAATTGTGATACAGTGAATTATAAGTGAAATAATCTGTCTGTAAATAATTGTTGGAAAAATTACTTGTGTCATGCACAAGTAGATGCCAAAACTATAGTTTGTTAACAAGAAATTTGTGGAGTGGTTGAAAAACAAGTTTTAATTACTCCAACCCAAGTGTATGTAACCTTCCGACTTCAACTGTACATACTCTTACTATTATTATTTTGACCTAAAAAGTGTGAGGCTCAAAACAGGTGGGGCACTGCCCTACCTGACGGGTCGCCACTGGACAACTTGCACTTCCATAAATGCAAGGACAGAAAAGTAATGTTTTATGTCACATGATCTGGGACAAATCTGTCAAGACACCAACCATGAGGAATTGTATTGAATATTGTCAGCAACGTCGTAAAGATGGGACCAAGGCGCAGCGGGAATGTGAATACTCATCTTCTTTATTGTGAAGAAAACCAAAATAAACACTTGAATCAAAACAACGACGAGAAACAGTCCTGTGAGACATACAGCTACACATGGAACAACTACCCACAAAAACCCATGAAAAAACACCCCTACTAAATAGGACCTTCAATTAGAGGCAACGAGGAACAGCTGCCTCCAATTGAAGGTCAAACCAATAAACTAAGCATAGAAATAGATAAACTAGACACATACATAGAAATAGACTAACATAGAACATTGCCCAACAAACCCCGAAACACATTAAACAAACACCCCTGCCACGTCCTGACCAAACTACAATAACAAATAACCTCTTTACTGGTCAGGACGTGACAAATATAGCTATGATCCCCCTTATATCTTAATGTAAATATATATATATATATATATATAATACAATATATATATATATATATATATATATATATATATAATACATTTTAGAATGTTTTGTGTTTCTGTCACCTACAGACCTGGCCTTAAGACTATATATAGCGACTATGTCACATTGGGTAAGTGAAAATGGAACAACATGTCAAAAATATCATATAGATTTGATAACGGTTCATTATTTGGTATAACACTCATTTACCTTCTCATTTTGTTCTTTATGGATGCAGCTCGGAACATCCCTCGAGGGTAAGGGTCTGGTGAAAAGAATCTCAACTACACTACAATGTCGCCACACAATAAATGTGTTTTTGTATGGCGACAACTTAATGTATTTGCCTGAATGTCCTTCCAGGTCTCACCAAGACTTGGAGAAGCTAATCAGAGGAGAGGAAATCCCTTACATGCTGCCAGGAGGAACATTTGTCAGACACCTATTCCAAAACACCTGTGTTCTGAGCAGTCTATTGGCCGGAATACATATAACAGCAACAAGATTTAGCAAAGTCAAAGATTATTTTATGACAGACAACACAGTCGGTGCAGTCATAACTTTTCTCGATAACAAAATGTATAATGAGGCGATGGGTCTTTGGCTTATTAATTTAGATTTGCGTAGTGTTGGAAGAAAAAAATACTTTTTCAAAAACGAATATCTAGATTGTAGAGGCTATGTCGAAGACTTCCTAGCAAATTTTGATGACTTGACAACTGTCAAATATGAAGACGACTACAACGATTACGATATGAGCCCCTCAGCTGGCATTTACAATGGAACACTGAGGTAATAAGTCATCATTGACTACCTTTTCTATTTCATTGTTATAAACAAGCAGGTTCTATTTAATTATTACTTCTGTACTTTATCGGATTACATTTATTTTACAATTCTAAGAAATAATTATACTTTATACGTGTGTGCAAATACCATATGAAATATAAACATGAAAGACACATTTTGTTAAGATGCCAATGGCATTTTGATTTTTGAAACTGTTATTTGATTTTCTCTGTCCATCCTGTCGTGTTTCTCTTTCTGTGTATTTTGAAAGCAATTTTAAGATATATGGTCACGTTTACATCCTGGACACCGTAATTGACCCTAAACTCATCCTGGTGAATATGCGTGGCCGAAAGGGAAACGGATGTATTCCTCCTTATGCCATCACTGATGACTTTTCAAGGTACTGTTAGGTTGAACTGCATAATGCTTCCAAGGTTTAACTTGTAGGCTATGTTTGGTGTCACTACCAGTATGGTGCATATAGAATGCAGAAAATTAGGAGATTGAAGGCTGTGATCCAATACTGAGGTTAAATATTTGGAAGTGGATATTTGACCGGTTTAGGAATGAGAGTTAGGTTAAGGTTAGTTTCAGTGAAATGCATAAAAGTTAACATTGGGCATAACCCAATGCCAACCCCAATACAGCTTCTGTTTTTGGCTTATGTCCATTCTGATTGCATTTCTACTCCTAACAGGAAGTACGAGCTTCAGTTCCTTTTGCTGGGTTTGATCACAGCAGAGATCAAACACATGGTGCTGTGTGTTAAACAAGAAGGAGGGCGATGGATGCTGTATGATAACTCTGGAACGCCCCAATTCCAGGACTTCAACATGGAGATAGAAATGAAGAAATACGTTGCTTACCTCGCTGCCTACGTGAATTTGAACAGTGCATATCCAGAGGAACAAGTGCAAGAATCAGAGCAAGGTAAGGTATAACCAAGAACTGAAAACAGTTCTATGTTGTCACTGGAATCTTCAGTAATGAAGTCATCCTATATTGTCTTAAGTGATTAAATTCCCAACTGCAATTATGATTTGGCAAATGCCCCTAAACAATAATACGCTACTCCATTCTTTTACAGTAAATGACCTCCTCCTGCCAGTGGTTGTAACAGTGAACAACCACCGATCAACATCCCTGTCCCCATTCAGACAGCCGGTGGAAGAAACAACCATCTACACCCGCCCAACCTGTCAGCAGCAATGAGAGAAGGATGCTTCCCCTCAAGGTCTGTTCCTAACCATAGTGTGACTGCAGTTTTATTTCTTGCCACTGTCATCATAGGCTTGTTTTAAGGGGGATTTGGCATTAGACTGAAATATTTTATAAAAATGTGTTTAAACACATGGGTCGGTGACAGTAAGAGCCATCGCAAAAAAACGAGTGTTAGGAGAGAAGAAATTGATAAGACCTTGTCAAGCACAAGTGGGATACTAGCTGAGATTCAGCATCACGGACAGCAACAGATTAAATCATCACGACATTTGACCTTCAAAACCATTTTTAGCACTCTTCATTTTTATATCACTCTTAGGCTTTCGTTACGTTGTAGACTAGGCTGCAGGGATGGTAACAACACAGCTAACTTACACACAAACATGTAGCCCGTACGAGATGTAAACATACCACTTTCCCGCCACAGCTGAATCAACTGTTAGTGTGTGGTAGGGATCAGAGACCCTTTGTGCAACTTGACTGCATTCCTAACAAGTTATGTTTTTCTTTCTTTTTTTATTAAATCATTTTTCATATAGTCTACTGCTACTTATGAGTGAAACATTATGGAAGACCGACCCCTGATTTAACAAGATATGTGTTGTCATGAATGACTTGTAAATGTCTGTTTTATCTTTCTGTCTCTCCCCTGTGGAAGTGGAAAACACAGAGGAATGCTGCTGAGGGCACCCTGGCCTGAATACACCCAGATATTCGTTGTGCTGCTGATCCCAGTCCTATGGAACCCCTGCTGACCAAGCCCACCTGGTTGTGCTGCCTCCACTGGACCGACCTGCCGCCTTAAGCCGCTACACCCACACATGTTTATTTCTTTACTTACCGTGTCTTTATTAAAAGCTATCTGACCACAGGGTCTTGAAGTATTGGACATCTCTATCCGGTACAGCCAGAAGAGGACTGGCCAACCCTCTCAGCCTGGTTCCTCTCTAGGTTTCTTCCTTTTAGGGAGTTTTTCCTAGCCACTGTGCTCTTGCTTATGCTTTGCTGTTTGGGCCGGGTTACGGAAAAGTACTTGACTATTTCAGATGTAAAAACGGCTTTATAAATAAATTTGATTGATTGATCAACAACAGAGATACTTTCTCCTTGATTTTACACATGAGGCACATCCAGGTTCACTAAGTACAGTACATAAGTATTAGATCTGTAAGACATCTGATCGCAACTTAATATAATTCCAGACCTAAGCTAAACACTGCATCTATCAAAATTCAAAAATAACTTTCATTAACATTATCAGACTTGTATAATGACTAAAAAGCCACAGACCATTGGGATAAATTACATTGGAGAAATATTCACTAAACAGGGAACAGATTAACAGTTTGTCATCACACAGGACAGTCCTATACAAGGGAAAAAGTAAAGCTACTAGTTATTTACTGGTAGTGAACATAAGAAAGCTCTGTAAATGTCTTGAATTGATTATTTTCATAGTATTTAATTCACTTATGGTCAGCAGTGGCCACAGTTAAAACCTTGTGTTTGATATATATATAAATGTGTCTTTATGCTTCTTACCCTACGCAATTAAGCATATAGCTTTTATAATGTTAGTGTTCAGAAAGTTATTTGTTATAACATTTAACCAGTAGAAGCAGTAATCACACCTGAGACAGTGGAGAACACTTTGTATCATAGTAAGTCAACTGACTGGTCTCTGTGACAAATGACAACATAACTAACAAGCATCACTACCATGGCACAGTTTTGCATGTTGTGTACATGGATCTGTAGCACAAAGTGGAGCACCTCAAACAAGTACATTTATGAATGTGATCAGTCCATTACATTTTAGTCATTTAGCAGACGCTCTTATCCATATCGACTTACAGGAGCAATTAGGGTTAAGTGTCTTGCTCAAGGGCACATCGACACATTTTTCATCTTGTCGGCTCAGGGATTCGAACCAGCGACCTTTCAGTTACAGGCCCAACACTCTTAACCACTAGGCAACCTGTCTGACTGACAGTCCAGGTTTCAGAACGAGCTGATGCCCATTGTCTTTCGTATTTGTTCGAACGAGAGCCAAAACGTCATGGACCAGGGAGCCTGCAGTACCAAAGAGACAACAAGGGCAGTATGAATGTATTGTACATTGTCACGGTCAAAGGTTAAAAGCATTATAATATGAGACAGAGTACATGTACCATTCTCATCCAAGTAGGGAGAAAGCCTTTGTACAGGGATATGAACCCTTCCCCCTTGACAGATTGGATCAGGCAGTCAATGGAAGACTTATACAATATGCCCCTGTGGAAAAATGTATGTAGCCTATTAGGTACTTTTGTTTATTGGTCTGTCAGCATTATAAAACCTGTAATCTTAAAGCTTTATCTGTTGCATTTTGGATGTTCACTTGTTGCTAGAATAAGCTGTAAATGACATCCTAAGCAGTATCACTATCAAGGAATGATTACTGTTCTCTGATTGGCTGACTAACCTGCCATTTGGACCTCTGGGCTGGTTCATTATTCTGGTTTTGATGACATCTGCTGGTGTTCCCATGGTAGCAGCAACCAGACCAGAACATGTGCTGGATGGAGAAAAAGGATTTCAGAACTTGAATTTGAAAATATATTCTCTGAAGTAGTTAGATATACATTTTGAGTTATCATTAAATCTCTGTGTTATACTTTACCTTGCTAACCCATGGCAAAGGCTGGTGTCTTGTAGCGAGGTATTTCTCAGTAGAAAGTGCTTGACAGTATCATATGTTGTGAGATCTAATTAAATTTGAGAGTAATTAAATCCCTATACACATTACAGACAGTACATTTTCACTTGTGCCTGTATTCATTCAACTATACCTCCTAGATTGACCAGAGCAGCCCTCTGTACGTTGGGGACCCACCCTGCCCACAGCGCCCGGATCCCCCCCTCAGAGACAATCTTCAGGAAAGCATGGTACACTCCATGAACCCTGTCTCAAAAGAGGCCAGATGAGTCCACTTTTTGGGGGGTGAGGGAAATTTCTCTCTCACACGATACTGTATCTAATGGGTGATTATTAGCTTATAACTAAATTACATACGAGTTAAAATAGGAAGTACAAACCGAGATGCAGTTTAGGTTGAAGGATGGCTAAAGACTGAAAACTACTTAAACACACTCTCTCACCGGGGTGGCTTGCCCTCCAGCCTCCGTCTCCCCTCCATCTGCATCTGCACCTTGACCAGGTCGGTGGGGCTGGCCATGAACTGACCCACAGCCCCAGCCAACATGCCCCCGATCGCTGCTTTCCTGTTGGGGAAAAGAGAGATCACAGTGGCCTAGCTGGGTGGACACTGGCAGAGAGGCCCAAATAAAATTATATTTGTCACATGCTTTGTAAACCACAGGTGTACATAGTTCTACAGGTCCTATATAAATAGTGACGAGGAATAACTACACAGTGAATAACAATAATGAATAAAAGTAACATGGCTATGTACAGGGATAACCAGTACCGAGTCAATGTGCAGGGGTACCAGGTGATTGAGGTAGCTAAGTACATATAGGTAGGGGGTCTGAGCCTAGTTCAGTCTGCTCCTGATAAATGCAGGGGCTTGGGACTACCATGAATGCATGCACTAAGCAAAGCATGGAGACATCCAGAGCAATAGACATCCAGTCTTTGTTCTGTTGAGAACTGGGGAAATGCAATGCTTTAAATTAACTGGTTATAGTTTAGTATTGAGGAGTAGAGGTCAGCTCCACCACTGTGCTTTTCTCTCACCAGAGGGGGAAGCGATCATCTTCAGACCTGCCAAGGACATCTCGGAGCTGCTCATAGGCCACCATCCGCACTCCTGAGTACACTAGCAAAAGTACAGCAGGGGTTTATGCAGGGAAGATGTCGGTAACTAGCCCTTATCAACAAACCACCATGTGTGTAAGTAGTGAGATCAGTCTGGTGTAGGCTACCTATATGTCTGGTGTAGGCTACCTATATGTCTGTACACAGCTGGTGTGGCCCCCTGCCACAGTTTAAGGGGACCCTCCTCACGTACAATCCCCAGGGCAGTGCCCAGCATCCCTCTGTAGGCCGTCTGAGAGCCATGCTGTCTGAGGGCCGCTTCACCCTGGATCTGAAGCCTGGTCTTGGTCAGGTCCAGGGGGAATGTCACTGGAACCGATATTGAGACAACTTTGAGTTGATCACAGTGACACTGTTCTGTGTAATGTAAAACATTCAGCAAAAACATATTGCAATCTACTGCAGAGATAGCCTAAAGAGTTCTGTCATACTATCCAGGTCTATGCCCAAACAGTTCGAGCTTCTACTTTTAAAGATCCATCTCTCCAGAAATAAGTCCCTCACTGTTGCCGCTTGTTATTGACCCCCCTCAGCTCCCAGCTGTGCCCTGGACACCATATGTGAATTAATCGCCCCCCCATCTATCGTCAGAGTTCGTACTGCTAGGTGACCTAAATTAGGATATGCTTAACACACCGGTCATCCTACAATCTAAGCTAGATGCCCTCAATCTCACACAAATTATCAAGGAACCTACCAGGTACAACCCCAAATCCGTAAACATGGGCACCCTCATAGATATCATCCTGACCAACTTGCCCTCTAAATACACCTCTGCTGTTTTCAACCAGGATCTCAGCGATCACTGCCTCATTTCCTGCGTCTGTTATGTCCGCGGTCAAACGACCACCCCTCATCACTGTCAAATGATCCCTAAAACACTTCTGCGAGCAGGCCTTTCTAATCGACCTGGCCTGGGTATCCTGGAAGGATATTGACCTCATCCCGTCAGTAGAGGATGCCTGGTTGTTCTTTAAAAGTGCTTCCCTCACCATCTTAAATAAGCATGGCCTTTTCAAAAAATGTAGAACTAAGAACAGATAAAGCCCTTGATTCACTCCAGACTTGACTGCCCTTGACCAGCACAAAAACACCCTGTGGCGTACTGCACTAGCTTCGAATAGTCCCCGCGATATGCAACTTTTCAGGGAAGTCAGGAACCAATACACACAGTCAGTTAGGAAAGCAAAGGCTAGCTTTTTCAAAAGAAATGTGCATCCTGCAGCACTAATTCCAAAAAGTTTTGGGACACTGTAAAGTCCATGGAGAATAAGAGCACCTCCTCCCAGCTGCCCACTGCACTGAGACTAGGAAACACTGTCACCACTGATAAATCCACGATAATTGAGAACTTCAATAAGCATTTCTCTACGGCTGGCCATGCTTTCCTCCTCATTTCGAATCCCACCGTGCCTTCTCCGTTATGCAATCTGGTTTCTGAGCTTGTCACGGGTGCACCTTAGCCACGCTCAAGGTCCTAAACGATATCATAACCGCCATCAATAAAAGACAGTACTGTGCAGCCGTCTTCATCGACCTGGCCAAGGCTTTCGACTCTGTCAATCACCACATTCTTATCGGGAAACTCAACAGTCTTGGTTTCTCAAATGACTGCCTCACCTGGTTCACAAACTACTTTTCAGATAGAGTTCAGTGTGTCAAATCGGAGGGCCTGTTGTCCAGACCTCTGCCAGTCTCTATGGGGGTGCCACAGGGTTCAATTCTCGGGCCGACTCTTTTCTCTGTATATATCAATGATGTCGCTCTTGCTGCGGGTGATTCTTTGATCTACCTCTATGCAGATGACACCATTCTGTATACATCTGGCCCTTCTTTGGACACTGTCTTAACAAACCTCCAAACGAGCTTCAACACCATACAACACTCCTTCCGTGGCCTCCAACTGCTCTTAAATGCTAGTAAAACGAAATTCATGCTCTTCAACCGATCGCTGCCAACACCCCCGACTAGCATCACTACTCTGGACAGTTCTGACTTAGAATATGTGGACAACTACAAATACCTAAGTGTCTGGCTAGACTGTAAACTCTCCTTCCAGACTCACATTAAGCATCTCCAATCCAAAGTTAAATCTAGAATCGGCTTCCTATTTCGCAACAAAGCCTCCTTCACTCATGCTGCCAAACATACCCTTGTAAAACTGACTATCCTACCGATCCTTGACTTCGGCGATGTGATTTACAAAATAGCCTCCAACACTTTACTCAGCAAATTGGATGCAGTCTATCACAGTGCCATCCGTTTTGTCACCAAAGCCCCATATACTACCACCACTGCGACCTGTATGCTCTCGTTGGCTGGTCCTCGCTACATATTCGTTGCCAAACCCACTGGCTCCAGGTCATCTATAAGTATTTGCTGGTAAAGCTCCGCCTTATCTCAGCTCACTGGTCCCCATAGCAACA
This sequence comes from Salmo trutta, assembly GCF_901001165.1. Lineage (NCBI taxonomy): Eukaryota > Metazoa > Chordata > Actinopteri > Salmoniformes > Salmonidae > Salmo > Salmo trutta. The sequence continues at coordinate 25,666,616 of NC_042957.1, forward strand.
TCCACCCGTAGCACACGCTCCAGCAGGTATATTTCACTGGCCATCCCCAAAGCCAACACCTCCTTTGGCCGCCTTTCCTTCCAGTTCTCTGCTGCCAATGACTGGAACGAATTGCAAAAATCACTGAAGTTGGAGCCTTACCGTAAATTCCAGACTATAAGCCGCAACTTTTTTCCCAGCTTTGAACCTCGCGGCTTAAACAATGACGCGGCTAATATATGGATTTTTCCCGCTTTCAAATTTTTTTTCCCCATAAAACACATTCTGTGACGTGCTCAGTTTCTTGGCAGCATGAAGCTTTCATTAGACCAATGAAATTGTCGAATGGGTTAAGGTCAAACAACTTTTTTGTTTACTGTTTAGATTAAATCGAGCGCTCTCAAACTTCCCATCATTCTGATTACGGTAGTCATTTTGTCACCCTCATCATGGCAAAGACACGGAGAAATGCATATGATGCAGCTTTCAAGTTGAAGGCGATTGATCTCGCTGTTGGAAAAGGAAATAGAGCTGCTGCACGGGAGCTTGGTCTTAATGAGTCGATGATAAGACGTTGGAAACAGCAGCGTGAGGAATTGACTCAGTGCAAAAAGACAACTAAAGCTTACTGCTCATTTTTTATTTTTTGTTACAAGCCGTGTTTCGTTAAAGCCTATTTATTTTTGTTACAAGCCGTGTTTCGTTAAAGCCTATTTATTTTTGTAACAAGCCGTGTTTCGTTAAAGCCTGTGTAAAGTTCATTTGTTTCAATGTACCGATAGGCACCTGTTTCGTTAAAGCCTATTTATTTTTGTAACAAGCCGTGTTTCGTTAAAGCCTGTGTAAAGTTCATTTGTTTCAATGTACCGATAGGCACCTGCGGATTATAGACATGTGCGGCTTATTTATGTTCAAAATAATATATATTTTTTTAATTCAGTGGGTGCGGCTTATATACAGGTGCGCTTAATAGTCCGGAAATTACGGTATATCTCCCTCACTAACTTTAAGCGTCAGCTGTCAGAGCAGCTTACCGATCGCTGCAGCTGTACACAGCCCATCTGTAAATAACCCATCCAACCAACCACCTACCTCATCCCCATATTTGTTTTTGTTTTTCTGCTCTTTTGCACACCAGTATTTCTACTTGCACATCCTCATCTGCAAATATCACTCCAGTGTAAATTGCTAAATTGTAATTATTTAAATAAAGGTGAAATAAAAAATTAAAAAATATGGTAAATAAATTGTAGAATTGACATTGAATTAATTCGACAATGACCAGTACCCTAAAAGAAGCTGGAATAAATATTGGATAGCACGTATAGGCCTACCCATTTCAGCAACAGTAGCTGCACATGCTGACAAGATGAACTTTGAAACCCGAGGCCACTGGGGGACCCCTGACTTCTCTTCTTCCATTTTGAAATCCTTATGCAAGTCAGCCTAGTAGTTCGCGATTATTTTGCTACTCCGTTTGAAAGTAGCTCCCTAGACATTATAAAAAAAAGACATGCAATGATCATTCGAGTTATTCTTATTTATACCGAACGCTGTGCACCGTTTAAACAACGACACGTGCAAAGATGACATGATGCTCGATTAAATGTATACTTTGCTCTTCTTCGGGACAACGACCTTTAACCAGAGAACAGGAAATGTAGTTCATGCGAAGATAATTTATCGCACAGCCTACTGCATTGGGGCTCTGTCAAACTACATTTCCTAAACAACTTTTCGCGCAATGTTTACAAAATTACGCTCTGCCCTTCTTTTAGCTGATTGGATCAGACTGAGAAAGAGACCCCGCTCTGGTTGGCTAATCTTCCTTTCATTTCAACACCCGCTTTTTGCCTCGTTCGAGAGTGAGCTGGAGCGAGCCCTAGGGGTTTCAGACAGGTGTGATGGAAGTCGTAACGTTGGTACTGTCTCTGGTTATCTTGGCTATTTCAGCGCATCTTTTATTTGCCGGAAATTATCCAAACGCTCCACCGTGCATAAAAGGATGGATCCCCTGGTTTGGTGTGGCATTCGAGTTTGGGAAATCTCCGCTGACTTTCATATCTCAAGCCAGAGATAAGGTAACAAACATCAGGTGGTTGGGCTATAGTAAATGCTTTTACATCCTCATTTGATTGTTTATTCTGAATATTACGTTTTCGACCCTATGACCTAATTGTTTATTTGTTCGAATGCTACAGATATCGGCCCACATAATCTCTGAGTTGTGATGGTGTCAACATCATGTTTGATGTCTGACTTTGTGATATCGATGATAATTCATGTTCGCTTCTGCATCCCTGTGTTATACTTTGTCCACCCATCCCTCACACTCTCTCTCTCTCTCTCTCTCTTTCTCTCTCTCTCTCTCTCTCTCTGTCTCTCTCTCTCTCTCTCTCTGTCTCTCTCCCTCTCTCTCTCTGTCTCTCTCTCTCTCTCTCTGTCTCTCTCTCTCTCTCTCTCTCTCTCTGTCTCTCTCTCTGTCTCTCTCTCTCTCTCTCTCTCTCTGTCTCTCTCTGTCTCTCTCTCTCTCTCTCTCTCTCGCCCACTCACACATAAACAATTGTTATTGATCCAACTTAGTTTCGACAAATTCAGATAGGTCTATAAGATATATGGATAGATGATCATCAGCAGATATTGATACCATGTGGCTGTGGGACTCTCAAAGTCCAAGGTCTTTGGTCTCTTCAGGAGCTCACCTCAACCTGCTGAACTCTCTGTCACATATGTGTAATTCAACAAACGTGGGTTTTATTGCCACCATTGTAATTGTAGCATTATCTCCCTAATTCATTAACTGCCTATATCAGCTTCAATCAATGATGCCCCTTCCTAGAAACCATGGGAGAGAACACATGAGCATAAACCCTGACCCTATACACTCTGTGGTGGTAGATTTGCGACACACATGGCAAGTCAAAATGCTGATATTGCCGAAAGAATACATTAAATCAACGAAGGCTGCCACATGCCAAGCTCAGTTCCACTGTAAAGCTAGGAGCAGAATTTGGTGCCAGGCTGCCCACTGCCTTCTCAACTTCATCACGGCCTATTGTTCACTTAGTCATTTATGTAACTGGGCCTTGGGGAGCAAGTTAGCAGCATGTGCTGACCCTGTTGATGCAAACCGTTGTGCTGTGCCAGGGGTTTTGTTATTTGGAGGGGTGGCCAAGGTGTATGAATGGGGCATTCGAAGTCGCACACTGTAGTTATTCAGATGAGCATTCCTGTGATGTAGTGGCGGTTTGGTTGTTTTGTTGTTCAGCTGTGTGTTATTACTATGTTGTACTCATGTTTCAACCTGTTTCAACCTGTTTCACTCCCTCCCGTTTTATTGATCTAATGTCAAATTGATCTAATTATTTAACAAAGTTAATTCTCACAAACGCTGTCAGAATCCCTGATTAGGACTGTTACTGCCACCAGGTCTGTTTTGTTATCAAGACAAAATTATAATGACTATAAAAATATTACAATTTGTATTTTCCAGTATGGGCCTGTCTTCACTGTTGTTGCGGCTGGCAAGCGATTGACCTTTGTGACCCTTCATGAAGACTTTCGCACCTTTTTCATGTCCAAAGATGTGGATTTTGAGCAGGCAGTCCAGGAGCCTGTCCATAACACAGGTGGGGTTTTACTGTGTGTGTTACAGTTTCCTGTGCTGAAACGTTAGTTGACTTTGGCCTTCGCTGGTCCACTTGCCAGTGGTTTCAGCCTTCTCCCCATAGGTTCAGATTACTCAGCTGCCACATTTAACATCTGACTGCAAGTGTTCAGAATTTTTATTTGTAGTAGTAGTAAATAATAAAACAAATTCTCAGTCTTTCTCTGTTTTCAAGAGACATTAATGATCGATGGATTCTTCGCGAGTGTCTTGCGAGTCTGTACTGAAAGATATATCTGACTGTTACAATAACAGAAGCTTCAAGCTGAATGGATTCAATTCACTTTACTTCACTTTAGTTATGTCCAAATGGGTTTAAAAGTGGCATGCGGACAACGCAGCAACACAATAGAAACATAACCAACAACATAATACAGCAATGTGTTTCTCTCTCTGTAGCTTCCATCAGCAAGGACAGTTTCTACAAGTTCCACCCAGCATGCAACACTCTGATCAAGGGCCGTCTGACCCCAGGCAATGTGGCTCAGCTGACTGACCACTTGTGTGAAGAGTTCAACGACCACCTGGAGACGCTGGGGGACCAGGGCTCTGGGGGACTCAATGAGCTGGTCAGGTAAAGTACAGTGTCCCGGGACCCGATACTCAGTCTCTGACTGTATCTGTTCATCCCTTATGGAGAGGAGGGAGAGGTATGGCGAGTGTTCAGTAGGTATGAAACAGGAAAACATTTAGAAAAACAAGTGGCAGGAGTGCAATATGGATCACTGAAAGTGTGTTGTTAGGATTAGTGTTAGGTTAACTAGCATTAGAATACGGTAACTGGCTGTGCGCTGAGGCTGTTTTCATAAGGTTGATCAGCCCCTGGCATGTGACTGTGTAGTCCTATGTATCCTTCTTTGATGAGTAATATACTATAGGGTGCTGCCAATCCTTTGTCCTGTCCACCACACCTATCGTTCAGGTCTCAGGAGTCATTTCACAGCTGAAATAATATTACCTTTAGTGGAAGAACTACCTAAACCAGAATATCTGGACTGACGGACATGACAGGAAGATGAAACATGACAGGAAAGAAAGAATTATGAAACATGTTAGGAGATAAAGGACTATTATGCACTTCTTACATTTGATTGGCTCATCATGTAACAGCACGGTCAGTTTTATGCACTATTACCCTGTATTACACACAACTTTTCACACACGTATATCTCTGGTGACGATCATCACTCAGACAACTCAAGAACCATTTTATGGCGAAAAAAAATGCTGAATTCCTGGTGATGTTACAGTGGTGAGTCTCGTAATGATCTTTTTCCAACGTAATCCCTACACAGCAGTACCGACCTAAAGCCCTCTGACCATACTGACCATTAGCCTCTATAATAGTCTTTGACTCGTCTCGCCTCTCATGTCGGACAGGGCCGTAATGTACCCTGCTGTGATGAGTAACCTACTGGGGAAGTATAACTCTCCAGGCAGTCCCTTTACCATGGAGCAGTTCAAGGAGAAGTTTGCCATCTACGACGAGGGCTTTGAGTACGGCTCCCAGCTACCAGACATGTTCCTCAGGTCAGTGTGGCACAGGCCTGGATAGTCTGATAGTTAGTTGCTGTTTTCAAACTACTGTAGTAGGCAGGTGAATGGAGTGGGATATACATTTCATTGTGTACATTGCTTAGGTGTAACATAAGACAATATAGATTGGACCAATACACTGTATATTTATATTGGACTTCGGCCCTGGCTAATATAAGTTTGTTCAAATGAAAAAAATAAACCAATGAACCAAATTATCCCCACTGTTATGGAAGCAGTATAGAGTTTATTTACTAAGGACTACATGCTTAAAGCAAATCCCAGGAAATGAAGGGCAAAACCTTTGTGTTGAGATGTACTGTACAGTTGGCCTATCTAAGAATAAACAAGACAGTCTGACCAGACTGTTGATTTAGGTAAAAAGCTACCTTTATTGACATAGTGTGGATGTGATACTCATGTGAGGGTAAGGTACAAGGTAGCTTTGGAAAGCGAGCCTTCAGTAGTCGAGTAAAGGAGACAGGATTTTGGAAGGCTGGCCATGTGAGATTAGGCACAAGGCTACAGCACTGAATGTTTTCTAAATAGTTGTATTTTTGGGGCAGGGAATGGGCTAGTTCCAAATGCTGGCTTCTGTCTCTATTGGGGAACATGGTGGTCAAAGCAGAAGATGATGAGACATCCAGTGAATCAGGCAACAGGGTGAGTCCTATCTTTGAATAGAGAACAATACCGTTTTAAATGCTGGATTTGCATATTGGACATTTGACATTTTGACATTGAGTCAAATCTCATAACTCAGCAGTTGGTGTCTGACATTGTCATTTTAATCATTTCGCCAAGGTTGTCTCCTGTAGATGGATGTAATGATAATTCTTTATGGGACGAGATGCACTTTTTACCCACCTTGGCAGTTATCCCAGTTAGGATATGAATCATATTGTCACTCATTCGTTGTCAGCCCTAAAGATTCTCCATATATCATCTTGATAAAGGCTTTTGGTTGATGAACGGCCATTGGACCAGGTGAAACTGTCAGAGCTCTCTACGAGAGGTGGGTGTAGGAGTCAGGCGCAGGAGAGGAGTAGATGGAAAAAGTGTTTAATGAGTCCATCCAAAACATACAGGCCCAGGACCTAAATACACAGTCCGTGAACACCACTAGAATTAACAATCTAGGGAAAAACCTGAATGAATATACATGAACAAAAATAACGTTGCCCAACATAGAAACAGGGAAACAAAAATAAACCCGCACGAAACAAAGCGGGTAGGGAGAAAATAAATACCCACACTAATTAACCTAAACAAGGAGCAGGTGCACAATCAAAACAGACAAGACCAAACGAAAAAGAAAAAAGGATCGGTGGCAGCTAGTAGACCGGCGACGACGACCGCCGAGCACCACCCGAACAGGGAGAGGAGCCACCTTCGGTGGAAATCGTGACAGAAACCTTTAAAATGAACATCCTGATTCCAGAACAGCACCTGTACCAGCCAGCTAAGATTGATCTTACTGATGTTCCTGACCTGCATACTGGTGTTCTAACTTCTAGTTAGTGCAATATTTGGCTCTTTTGTCACAGGTTAGAAGTCATCATGGAATGTTATCCCTGAAGGTGCTACTGGAGGGCATCCTTATGTTTCTAGTGTCCAGGTGAGCCTGATTGGGATTATTGGGTTCACCTGGTTTAGGACTATTTGGGTTCCTCTATGGAACTGGGCCGGTTGCTCAGGTCTCTTGTCTTGTACTCGTGCACTTGCTTTGTTGTTTTTCCTGTGAATACTTCAGTAAGCATTCTGGATTTACCCTCACCTCTGCCTGCTGTGTTTCTCTGCGCCTGGGTCCGAGTTCATACTAGAGTTATTGTCACAGTAGACCTGAGCCAAAAATGGACCCAGCCAAGATTTCTCCGTCATCCGAGGGACACTCCGAGCTCCACCACTTGCGGTCGGCTCTTACTCACCATGGAGCTGTGATTGGTCGCCATGAGGCGCGGCTGAAGACATTGTCGGAGGATTTAGGAACTCTTGTGTTCACTCTGCAGACCGGACAGACGGAAGCAACGTTTGCTGCACCTGTGGTGGTTCCTAACCCTCCACTTTCTACCAGTTCATCGTCTTCCTCCCCTCGGGAGCCTCATCTCCAGGCACCGGAGCGCTATGAGGGGCATCCTGGGAGGTGTCGTGGGTTCCTGGTCTAATGTTCGCTGGTCTTCGAGCTGCAGGCATCAACGTTTCCCACCGAGCGTTCCAGAGTGGCATATGTCATCGCCTTGCAGGTCCGGTATCCCGTCATAGTTCTCAATTCGGCTCTGGTTCCCCATCATATCCTTCAGAGGAGCCGGGGCAATTGGGACGTACGAGACTTTCTGTTCTGGAGAGAAGGCGCAGGATTAACGAGCAACGTTGCCTTTACTGTGGACAGTCTGGACATTTCCGGGCCTCCTGTCCCGAGCTGATGGGAGAACGGGATGACCCGTCAGTAAACGGGAGAATACTGGGGAGTCAGATACAGTCTCCAGCTGCCGACATGGCACGCACCTTGCTTCCGGCCAATCTGCGGTGGGACAATGGGCAGTTGAACATTTCTGCTTTCATAGACTCTGGGGCTACCGGCTGTTTTCTGGATTGCACATTAGCTCGCCAACAGAGGCTGCCACTCACTATGCTGGACACTCCATTGTCAGTCACTGCACTGGATGGTCAACCCCTAGCGTCTGGGAAGGTGAAGCAACTCACCATGCCTATTCAGCTACGAGTTCTGGATGACCATGTGGAGCTTATCCAGTTTCATCTGGTGAACTCTCCTGAGCTTCCCCTGGTTCTTGGACATCTGTGGCTTTCCACCCATAATCCTCAGATTGATTGGCCTTCGGGAGAGTTCTGAGATGGAATCCTTCATGCCAGTTCACCTGCCAGTAACTCTCTCCAGACCTTTCCGGTCCTGCTCGTCTGGAGACTTCCGACTCTCCTGTTCCTCCAGCTGGGAGTGACAAGCCTGATCTTTCCCGCGTACCTCGGGATTACTGGGATTTGGGTCAGGCCTTCAGCAAACAAAGGGCCAGCAAACTACCTCACAGGCCCTACGATTGCGCCATCAACCTCCTGCGTCCAGGCCAGATGGTCTGGCTGTCTACTAGGGACCTGCCTCTACGCGTGGAATCTAGGAAGTTGGCACCCCGGTACGTTGGGCAATTCAAGATTCATCTTCATCTTCCCCGGTCCATGAGGGTTCATCCCACCTTCCACATCTCCAGACTCAAGCCTGTGGTATCCAGTCCCCTGGTTCTGGCCACTCGGCCTCCACCTCCGCCTTGCATGATAGCGGGACAGCCAGCCTACACGGTGCGACGCATACTCTGCAACCGTCAGATTCGGCGGGGGACTCAGTATCTCGTGGACTGGGAGGATTACGGCCCTGAGGAACGGTCCTGGGATCCGGCCCGGGACATTTTGGACCCCGGACCCTTTTGTGATTTACGTCGATGTTCAGTTACCCCTGGTGGAACGTCAGGAATACTTCAGTAAACATTCTGGATTTACCCTCACCTCTGCCTGCTGTGTTTCTCTGCGCCTGGGTCTGAGTTCGTACTAGTTATTGTCACATCTTTAATGAATAATGAGGATGATAGATACCATCGTATACTTATATAGTGAAATTTCCAAGGGAATGAAATGTATGAAGTCTGTATTTCGCCTAACCTCATTGTAAATGATTGTATGTATGGCATTTTTGCAGACGTTGCTGCAACACCTTGTCACCTTAATCACAGATAAATTCCTGCCCAACTATGGATTACTGATGTTATGGGCATCGCTTGCCAATGCAATTCCAGTGAGTAATTTTTACAAATCTTATTACGGATAAGCAGGGGCATCGTTTATATATGAATTAGATTTACGATCGCTACTCTTCACCTTCATCACCTGAGTTTTTAATCTGCCAGATACTCTAGTTAATTGCCATTTAAATTGGTTTGATTGGAGATATCATAATTCTGATATAAAATGTATTTTGTTTAGATTACCTTCTGGGCTGTAGCCTTCATCTTATCCAATCCCACAATTTACCAGACAGCCATGGAGCAGATCAATGCAGCACTCAAAGACCAAGGTGTGAGCTACACTACGCTATCGCTCCTCTGTTTTATAGCCTCCCACTGACACATGCCCCATTAGCTTCTCTAACCTGCTGCACAGTATGTGAGGTCCTGATGACCTGGGGTAGATTGGGATATGGTGGTGGATGGAGTATTTTTACCTTGGTAATGAATGTATGTGCCATTTGACAGTGGGGTTTTGCTGAGTAAACTTATGGCTGATTCTAAGAATTCAATGATGTTGTTTTTGGCCCTGGTGTTACCATGACTGGAGATCTTAACACATACAATGGAAGATTAAGCAGTACGGTAATTGTGCCACATTGTCTCTCCATCTCATTTCGCTTCAGTCTGACTATATCCCTAAACCTCCAGTAGGTGTCAGCAGTAGCTCAACACTCACCTGTCACACTTTTGAAGGCAGAAGTCCTGTTTCTAGGGAGTTCTAATGATTATGCTCAGTGGTTTCAGTAATCTGAGAAGACTATATTCATGACATAGTAATTAAGTGAATTTTCAATAATCGTCCCCTTTGAGACTTTCAATTATACTTACATATGCATATCTTCTAATGAAATCCCACGGAATCCTAATGGGTCTGATATCTAATCATACCAGCTCAGTGATGCATACTGAAACAGCACAGCTTCTTCTCATAAGCTCAGTGGTAGACGGTTGTATCTTGTCAGTAGGTGTGTGGTAGTGTGTGTTGGTGTGTATATCTCACCACGTGTGTGTGTGTGTGTGTGTGTTCGTTCCGCCGTGTGTGTGTGTCCATGACAGACACCAGGAAGACCAAGGTGACCGCTGAAGAGCTGCAACAGATGCCCTATGTGAAGTGGTGCATCCTGGAAGCCATCCGGCTTCGGGCCCCTGGAGCCATCACACGCAGGGTGGTCCGACCCCTCAGGATACAGGTGGGCCTCCTGACCCCCGATAGACTCTGACTCTGACCCCCGATAGACTTTTTCAAGCCTCTACATCCCCTCAAAGTCAAGCCTTAATTTCCATAAATGATACAGTATATGTAAAGTGGCGTGCATATGTGTGTATTCCTCTCTTCTAGAACTACATAATTCCACCAGGGGACTTGTTAATGGTGTCTCCTTACTGGGCCCATCGGAACCCACATTACTTCCCTGAACCAGAGGAGTTCAAACCGGTAAGTACTAGACTAGACCTACCATATTTACCTTAAATTATATGGGATATTAACCTAATGATGAAGGGGATGCTCTCAAGTCAGTATTTCAACTTGGTGGGGCACAGTAAATACATGGAAAGGTAGTGAGTTGGATATTTTAGGGCACACACAAACCCACCTTAACACACAATAGCTGTTGCTGTAGCATGTCTTTTGCATTTTTCATGTGTGTGTGTGTGTGTGTGTGTGTGTGTGTGTGTGTGTGTGTGTGTGTGTGTGTGTGTGTGTGTGTGTGTGTGTGTGTGTGTGTGTGTGTGTGTGTGTGTGTGTGTGTGTCAGCCTCCCCTGAGAGCCGGGCCGGAGCGTGCGTCTGCTCAGGCTTCCGACAGACTTCTAATGTAAAATGAATGACACTCGGTGGTAGGGGGGGACATGACATTTATCACCGCAATTAACCTCCTCTGTTGCTTAGTATCCCCCTACCTGCAGACAGAAGAAATGCACTTGTATCTTCCACAGGAGTGCATTCCCGGGTCACTGACTGTCTCCCTCATCCTTCTCTCTTAAAAACAGACTAAATATTTGAAGCCCCACATGCCTACGCTGCTGCAGTATAAATGGACTTTGAGAGCATTGGTAAATAATGCTATTTCTCGTCCTGCTTCAACAGTGCGGATGAGGGTGCTTGAAAACCAGGGCACGTATTTAGCCGCTTGACATTTTCCGGAAAGGAGAGCTTTATTTCTGTTTCTGTGACATGGAAGAGTAGGTCAAAGGTCTGGGCTGTGAGGTAAACTGCAGCAGTGGTCAGAGACTGCAGGCGATTTAGTGAGTCAATTAGAGGTTGACCGATTATGATTTTTCAACGCCGATACCGATTATTGGAGGACCAAAAAACCGGATACCGATTAATCGGGCGATTTTTTTATTTTATTTGTAATAATGACAATTACAACAATACTGAATGAACACTTATTTTAACTTAATATAATACATCAATAAAATCAATTTAGCCTCAAATAAATAATGAAACATGTTCAATTTGGTTTAAATAATGCAAAAACAAAGTGTTGGAGAAGAAAGTAAAAGTGCAATATGTGCCATGTAAAAAAGCTAACGTTTAAGTTCCTTGCTCAGAACATGAGAACATATGAAAGCTGGTGGTTCCTTTTAACATGAGTCTTCAATATTCCCAGGTAAGAAGTTTTAGGTTGTAGTTATTATAGGACTATTTCTCTCTATACCATTTGTATTTCATATACCTTTGACTATTGGATGTTCTTATAGGCACTTTAGTATTGCCAGTGTAACAGTATAGCTTCCGTCCCTCTCCTCACTCCTACCTGGGCTCGAACCAGGAACACATCGACAACAGCCACCCTCAAAGCAGCGTTACCCATGTAGAGGAAGGGGAACAACTACTCCAAGTCTCAGAGCGAGTGACGATTGAAACGCCATTAGAGCGCACCCCGCTAACTAGCTAGCCATTTCACATCGGTTACACCAGTCTAAACTTGGGAGTTGACAGGCTTGAAGTCATAAACAGCACAATGCATTGCGAAGCGCTGCTGGCAAACGCACAAAAGTGCTGTTTGAATGAACGCTTACGAGCCTGCTGCTGCCTACCACCGCTCAGTCAGACTGCTCTATCAAATCCTAGACTTAATTATAACATAATAACACACAGAAATACGAGCCTTAGGTCATTAATATGGTCGAATCTGGAAACTATCATCTCGAAAACAAAACGTTTATTCTTTCAGTGAAATACGGAACCGTTCCGTATTTTATCTAACGGGTGGCATCCCTAAATCTAAATATTCCTGTTACATTGCCCAACCTTCAATGTTATGTCATAATTACGTAAAATTCTGGCAAATTAGTTCGCAACGAGCCAGGCGGCCCAAACTGTTGCATATACCCTGACTGCGTGCAATGAACGCAAAATGACACAATTTCACCTGGTTAATATTGCCTGCTAACCAGGTTTAAAAATATATACTTCTGTGTATTGATTTTAAGAAAGGCATTGATGTTTATGGTTAGGTACAGTCGTGCAACGATTGTGCTTTTTTTCGCAAATGCGCTTTTGTTAAATCATCCCCCGTTTGGCGAAGTTGGCTGTCTTTGTTAGGAAGAAATAGTCTTCACAGTTTGCAACGAGCCAGGCGGCCCAAACTGCTGCGTATACCCTGACTCTGTTTGCAAGAGAAGTGACACATTTTCCCTATTTAAAAGAAATTCATGTTAGCAGGCAATATTAACTAAATATGCAGGTTTAAAAATATATAATTGTGTAATGATTTTAAGAAAGGCATTGATGTTTATGGTTGGAGCAACGTGTACCTAAGCGATTATATGCAACGCAGGACAGGCTAGATAAACTAGTAATATCATCAACCACGTGTAGTTAACTAGTGATTATGATTGATTGATTTTTTTATAAGATAAGTTTAATGCTAGCTAACAACTTACCTTGGCTTCTTACTGCATTTGTGTAACAGGCAGGCTCCTCGTGGAGTGCAATGTAAAGCAGGTGGTTAGAGCGTTGGACTAGTTAACCGTAAGGTTGCAAGATTGAATCCCTGAGCTGACAAGGTAAAAATCTGTCGTTCTGCCCCTGAACAAGGCAGTTAACCCACCGTTCCTAGGCCGTCATTGAAAATAAGAATGTGTTCTTAACTAACTTGCCTAGTAAAATAAAGGTCTAAAAAAAATATTAAAAAAAGAAAAATTAAATAAGAAAATCGGCCAAATCGGCATAATGGGTTGTGGACCATAATGCTATGTAATAACCACTAACTCCAGGCTAGTAACAGTAGCCTTTCTATGTCACGTTGTATAAATTATTGGAGACAGGCGCAGGAATTCGTATTAGGGGGGGGTTTAATACTCCACCCAAAATATACAACATGCCATGAAAAGGCACGGGACGAAGCCCAAAACAAACAGGTATACAAAAACACAGGGATTTAATCCAAACAAAAGAGCGAGGTTAAACCTCTAATAAATACACGAAACGAGACCCGTAATAACAATACACGGGACGGGACCCGTAATAACAATACACGGGACGGGACCCGTAATAACAATACACGGGACGGGACCCGTGATAACAATACACGGGACGGGACCCGTAATAACAATACACGGGACGGGACCCGTAATAACAATACACGGGACGGGACCCGTAATAACAATACACGGGACGGGACCCGTAATAACAATACACGGGATGGGACCCGTAATAACAATACACGGGACGGGACCCGTAATAACAATACACGGACGGGACCCGTAATAACAAGTACACAATACACGCAGCACGAAAGCCGAAACAACAAAGCACAGGTACTGACAAGACCAACGGACATGGAACAATAACCGACCAGACACTGGTGAACAGAGGGCACATATATACAATTACCAATCAGGGGAAATGGGAACCAGGTGTGTGTAATGAGACAGTTCAGTGACACCTAGAGGCCGGTGATGTAGACCTCCGGAACTGGTGCACGGAAAGAGCAGCAGTACCGGGGGAATCTGTGACATTCTAGTATTTTCTTATGACACACAGTGAAATTGGTGGACAGTTGCATTTTGGAACACTACTTCCAATCTACAAGTACAGCAGAGAATCATTCAGATGGTTTGAAATGACTGGTTGAAATCCATTCACTGCTCTCAATGTAAAATGAAAAAACGTTCAAAGCGATCCAAACTTCCCTGTTCATGTGGTTTAAAATAGTATAGGTCTGCTTGAAGCCCTTTTCTAGGATATAAATAAAACTGAAGTTTTTTCTGAAATAAAATCTCTTCTCTCTTCCCACAGGAACGATGGGAGAAGGCAGATTTAGTAAAGAATGTCTTCTTGGAAGGGTTTGTGGCATTTGGAGGAGGCCGAAACCAGTGCCCAGGAAGGTTAGAAAAACAGACATAATGTTTTTTTATTCAGAACACACACTAGAGTTTTCGCCCCTATCTGGGATACCTACTGCAGCCCTCATCCTCCACATACAACACCCGTTCTGCCAGTCACATTCTGTTAAAGGTCCCCAAAGCACACACATCCCTGGGTCACTCCTCTTTTCAGTTCGCTGCAGCTAGCGACTGGAACGTGCTGCAAAAAACACTCAAATTGGACAGTTTTATCCCATCTCTTCATTCAAAGACTCAATCATGGACACTCTTACTGACGCTGCCTTGCGTGATGTACGGTTGTCTCTACCTTTCTTGCCCTTTGTGCTGTTTGTGCCCAATAATGTTTGTACCAAGTTTTGTGCTGCTACCATGTTGTGCTGCTGCCATGTTGTGTTGCTACCATGTTGTTGTCATGTTGTGCTGCTGCCGTGTTATGTTGCTACCATACTGTGTTGTCATGTGTTGCTGCCATGCTATGTTGTTGTCTTAGGTCTCTCTTTATGTAGTGTTGTAGTCTGTCTCTTGCCGTGATGTGTGTTTTGTCCTATATTTATATTTGAAATCCCAGCCACCTGTCCACGCAGGAGGTCTTTTTGCCTTTTAGTAGGCCGTCATTGTAAATAGGAATTTGTTCTTAACTAACTTGCCTAGTTAAATCAAGGTTAAATATAAATAGTAGCTACTACCATCCTGCTAGTATCCATTCTCTTGCCAATCCAGCTAAGTAGAATTGAATCTGTCAGACAATGAATAAGGTATCGTATTGGATATGGCTTCCATGTATGATTTTGGGGGCGTTTTTTCGAGCCCTATTTTGCACCAGTAAAATAAGCATTGATAGCAATTTGTGAAGATCAATATCCCACAGACCACAGGCATATTATGTGGGTACTACAGTATTATTGCTGGTGTGTCTTACCCTGTCCTCCAGCCTCCTGCTGTGTCTGTCACTGTCTCTGGGGAGGTGGCTAGCTTGGGGCTCTGGGTTTATATAGTTTGTATGGCTGTGCTGCGCTTTTGCCCCTGAATGTCAACCCTCGGGTCCTCTGGGGCCCTGACTGGGACATCAGCGGTGGCCCAGAGCGGCCGGGTGCGGCCAGGGGGACGGTGTGACGTAAGCAGGGAAAAGATCAGGGCATGTTCCCAGCTGCACAGCAGGATCAAAGACACAGGCGTACTTTAGAGTGGGACTGACCTGTGACCCCTTTCTCTAGGACACACACAGACATAGTCATAACCTATGCATATTCAGACATGCTGAAAGAAATGGCAATGATATGCAATGTATTAACTCAAACAGAGAAAGTATGCTTTGTCAGTTGCACTGAGCAGACAGGCTACAAAGTAAGCCTTTGCGCTGGCTCACTAGTGCTCACTCACCACTGAGTCTTATTGTCATGCTAGAGCTAGCATCCTGCATCTCAGTGGTTAATTCACACAGGAGGCCGCTGAAATGACCACAGCCAGGGTACAGTGGTGGGAGGAGCGAGGGGAGAGGCACAGAAATAACTATGGGGAGCTTACCCTGTATGACACTCCCATATTTCATTCTTCCCATCCACCAATCCAGTCTAGTTTGATTCTGATGATATTAGGAGATTGTCCCTGTGTCTGCGTCACTGACACAATGCCCCGGTATGACTCACAGCAGTCTGAAGCAGTCTTCCAGGTTATGATCACTGAGAAAGACCAGCACACAGCTTTTTCTTAAGTCCTCTCTACTGCTAATTCTCTTTACTTCTGTCCTTTTCCCTAAAGCCCTGTTTGTTTTTCTCTCTCACTCTCTTTCAATCTCTCTCTCTCTCTCTCTCTCTCTCTCTCTCTCTCTCTCTCTCTCTCTCTCTCTCTCTCTCTCTCTCTCTCTCTCTCTATCCATTCTCTTTCTCACTCTCTTGTCGGAGCACTGTGCTGTTTCAGCAGTGAATGTAGGAGAGGTAAAATGACACATTGGAATCAAACGAGCACCAGCCCCTACACCTTTCATTTCCTCTCTTCTTGTTGTGACAGCTCTGGGTTAGCCGGGAATGGCACCTCCATTGTGTCTGATAACCTGCTGAAATGCTAACAAAGATAATGCATCAAAGGAGAGAGTCTCTCAGTAAGAGAGACAGATGAAAAGGATGACTGGATCCTATCACATTGCCTTGAGTGTATGT
The DNA here is from genome assembly GCF_901001165.1 of Salmo trutta. Taxonomy (NCBI): domain Eukaryota; kingdom Metazoa; phylum Chordata; class Actinopteri; order Salmoniformes; family Salmonidae; genus Salmo; species Salmo trutta. Next base: position 25,683,083 of record NC_042957.1, read on the forward strand.
TACTTTCTCTGTCGGAGCTTACTGTTGTGTGTGTTAGGTTAGTTTGATATCACCAGTTGTTGTTTGTTTTTGGAGAAGTTAACATGTTAATCATGTGTTTTTAATTGTATCAACAGGTGGTATGCCATAATGGAACTCCAGATGTTTGCTGCCTTGATTCTCTTCAAGTATGATGTCACTCTCATGGACCCGTTGCCTAAACCTGTAAGTTTGGAAACGACTTTCTCATTTTATGGGACTTTGAAAACATACATTAATTTAAATACTAATATTGAAGTCTCTAAAGTTAAATACTGTAGTGTACTGTAAGGGAAATGTTAATGTTTGTGCTGTTCTATAAACCAATTTCTGTGTTCATGCAAGTGGTTGACTGAACAAATCCTCACATCAGTAGCTGCAATTTGGCAGTACACCCATACCTTGTTTTGAGAACGAACGAACAATATCTCAGTTTCAAGGTCTCAGCTTAGAGAGAAGAAGCCTCTTGAGGTGTTGGTCGGTCACATGTTATGAAACAGTATTGGTCGGTCACATGAATGAAACAAAACGGTAAATGATGAATTAATTATGCTAAATCATGCAAATATAACTTGTCTGTGTATAGCGCTAATATGAGACAACTGCTGGGTCTGCCCAGGCAGAGCTCCTGGTTGACATGTGTACTATGGTCCATTGAGTTGGTTGGAACCTCTCCAGCGCGCTGACAAATAAACAATGATTCATTTAATGTTGACTTTGAATGTCCCTGTGTAAGCATTTCCATGACAGTATCACTACCAATTACTTCCTATCTATAATTTTCTACTCTCCCCAGAGCAATCTCCATCTGGTAGGGACCCAGCAGCCTGAGACTCCCTGCACAGTGCAGTACAGACACCGGTAGAGCTGGTCTGCCCTGCCCAGCAATGCCACACAAGGGCACTGTGCTCTACAATCCTGCACAAACACCTGCCAAATAGTTTTAATCAATGGAGCTACTTTCAGGAAGTTATTTAAAAAAGAGCTTAGTAAAAAAAGTTATTTTAAAGAACTTATCTAGAACTTATATAATGATACTACTTCTGAAAATGCAGGAGATAGTGGAACCGTCTTCAAATGAATTGGTCTTTGCCTTTTTATTATTTTCACCCCACCAAGAGTGTTTCTAACCGTACGGTCCCTTCCTGCCCAGTCCAACACCTGATTATGGATTTGTACAGACATCGATCAGTATCTTGTGATGTAATAGAATATAATCCGATATTTTCTGTATGGGTCAGAATCTATTCACTGCACGTGGCATCAGTATGAAACCTGTATTGTATTTATGCACTGTTATTACTATGTACTGACCATCTTATATACGGCATCATCATATGGCGTCATACCTCACTTTATGAACACAGTCTGAGGTTGCTTTGCCTCAATATAGGCCAACTAGATCTGGCTTGTCTTAATAAAGGGTTAAATAAAAATAAAGGCAGTGCTATTTTTACACCATATAATGTAGCCTTAAGTTTGACGCTTAATTCTACTGGTATAGACCATCTCAAGGCCAGCCTGCTCTTAGATGCCCAAAACAAATACAAACTATTCTGAAGTGTGAAATCAGTGTGCACGCATATTGATGCAATTGTAGCCTAGTACAAAGGAATGTTGATCGATCGGCCCCTGAGATTGTCAGTGATGGCCATTAGTGGACAGTGGTCTATTTGAATAGGTATGGATCTGTCCATCACAGGTTTAGACCTGTTTACAAGAGGAAATATGTCTGCCTAATCAAATGGTCTTGTTGATGTGAGAGAACAGTGCTGAAGATAAGAGGGTGATTAAGGTTAGAAAGTTAGGCTACTGGACACACTTGAATGTTTTATGTGATAGACCATAATGTTTTGTTTTTTATTAATCAATTATTGATAGCCTGTGTTCATTCATGCACACAGTAAATGCACTGACAGTTTTGGTTATGCATTTCAAAATGGTGATGAATTATTACTAATAGGCCTACAATAAATGCATGGCAACTGTTTCAAATGTCCGTGTTCAATGAATAAAAACATGCCGAAAGGGCTAAAATATTCCCAGACAACTGACGTTTATAAATGATACCAATCATCAATTTAGGCTACCTGAGTAAACTGAGAGACGTAGGAATCTGTCATAACACATGTTTGATTTGATTCGATATGAAGCCCGCAAACACCCGCAAGGACGGCTACCTGCTGAAAGAGCCGCAACATCCATCCCGAAGCCCCGCAAAGCTCTGACGTAGTCTCCACCTCTGTTAACTAGACACTCCGCTCTCTGGTAGACTATTGGTCAAAGAAAGCCCCCTGTGGACATAGCTGTATTTCATTACTGGGTAACAAACATCATTTGGATGCCGGAGGACAGTCATTGGTGAGTCAAACTGTCTGCAAAAAAAACGTCAGGAGATTATCGGCGCGCAGCTGGAATGCAAGGTTGATTCACAAAGAAGAGTGAGGAGGTAGAGAGACAACGCCGAAGACGCCGCAGTCGGACGGAATCACACCGCACAGGTAGAGAGAGAAGCGATGGCGACTCGGGTTTCGCATATCGCGTTTCTATGTGGAACATTGACAGTAGCCTAATGCAAACAAGTGTGTCGCCTGAGTTGCATTGAAGTTGTTGGGTGTATAGGGCAGTGACAGCGGGTGGGAAAGTGCTCGAACTTGCATGCGAATGACTTTCACCGAGACTTGACTAGAGGTTACAATGGGATTTTGTTAACGGTGATGATGGGATTGTCCTGTCCCCAAAAATAGGCAGATTTTAGGCTAACGTAAGCAATATGATTTTCTTTAAATGTATTTAGTTTAGCCATCCATTTATGTTGCCTGGAAATTTAGAGGTTATGTAGCCTAACTCCTTTTCCCCAATGTAACCCCTTTGATGTTTTAGTGACATTGACCGTTTCTGAGACCGAAATACCACCAGTCAACGCAACGCGTCTCTTTGAACATCATTGACAGCCACTCTTGACTTTACAAGCAGTTTAAAAAACCTCCAAAATAATTGTCTGTTCATCTTGAATTATTGTTCAGCATCCTACTGGAAAAGTAGCCTAGATGTAGTCAATAGATGTATAGCGTACTGATAGATTGTATAAGACCTGAGGTATGATTCAGTTGTTTCCACTATTCTTCCCCATGATAAAGTTGTGTTGTTCCGACAGCCAAAGAACGGTCCCTCCAGACGTTCTCCCTCTGACACCAACAGGTTGCTATTGGTAAAACCTCTGCAGATATGACTCACTGAAAGTGTGAATGAATAGGTCTGCCTCGTGTTGCTGCTTCCTGTGGGGATACGTATTATTGATCTAGCTGTTGCATAGACTGTCAGTAACTAGCTGAGAATTCTTCTCCACTCCACGAAGTTTAGAATGATCAGCTATTCGGTAACTGAATGGTTTGCTGAAGTAGATTTAACATCGAATACGTTCAGTAAGCAATATTGCATGCCACTTTTTTATAAACTGGGTGGTTCGAGCCAGGAATGCTGATTGGCTGACAGCCATGGTAAATCAGACCGTATACCACGGGTATGACAAAACATGTATTTTTACTGGTCTAGTTATATTGGTAACCAGTTTCTAATAGCAATAAGGCACCTCAGGGGGTTTGTGATATATGGCCAATATACCACGGCTAAGGGCTGTGACCAGGCACTCCGTGATGGGTCTTATTGCTTAATTATAGCATCGTAGCAATTGTAGCCTACATGTTTTTCCTTTGTACCTTGATATGATTGATGGTATGTTAGCTTCCCTGTGGCTCAGTTGGTAGAGCATGGTGTTTGCAATGCCAGCATGGTGTTTGCAACGCCAGTGTTGTGGGTTCGATTCCCACGGGGGCCAGTATGGAAAAAAATTATAATAATGTATGAAATGTATGCATTCACTACTGTAAGTCGCTCTGGATAAGAGCGTCTGCTAAAATGGAAATGTAATAACTTCTTTCATCAGATAATTTTATGAACAAAAGGTTATCCTTATCAAGCCATATGGTGCCAGCTTCATCACCACCACTACCATCCATCCCTCTTTCACTCTCTCTCTATCTGTGGGATAGAGCAGATAAGCATGTTTCTCCCATGAGATCAGTGAAATGGAACAATTGACAATTGGAATGTTCCACAATGGGCCAATAAATATAGCCTAATTATTTTAGTCATTGACCTCGTGGTTTGTCTAATGTTCCTTGCCTCTAAGTTAGTTTGTCGAACAGTAATTTGATGGTCCATTGATTCCATTCATAATGACAGATCATTTGCATTAAGCCTTGTTTATCATTCTGATTATTTGGAAAGTACAGTTCTTAATTAATGTATTCAATGTAATCAGTCATCTTTCATCTGCGATGATGAGTAAACAAGCATACAAGTGACTAATGGGAGTGGCATGGAGAGACAGACAGACAGACAGACAGTCAGACAGACAGACTGCTGCACCTCAAAGGCTGTTGACTCACGGTTCTGAATGCATCATTCTATTCTCTGGACCTGTTCCACTCTGACTGTCAAACCCAAACTCATATCCTCTTCAGCAGAGACGTGTGTGTGTGTGTGTGTGTGTGTGTGTGTGTGTGTGTGTGTGTGTGTGTGTGTGTGTGTGTGTGTGTGTGTGTGTGTGTGTGTGTGTGTGTGTGTGTGTGTGTGTGTGTGTGTGTGTGTGTGTGTGTGTGTGTCAGGGGAGAATGGCTGCCCCCTCCCATTGAAACCATGGAGGTTCAAGGCCGACAACAGCCCTGCAGGCATTGTTAGCAGAAAACAGGATCCCCATTAGAGTGAATGTGGTGAATCTTCTTGTAAATATCATTTTTTTTCATCAAAGACCATAATTGCTTCTAATACACCAGATGTACTGTATGTTCTTGAACAGATTATTTAAAAAACGCACACAGAAGAAGTTGTAAGGATAATTTAGTTGCTAATGGCAGCCTGTAGTAACCCGGTCGGCCTTCAACTTGAGTTAATCAATGAGAGGGGACAGCACTGAGCTAGCCTGCACATGTTATGTCTCCATTAGACGCCATCACAGATAGAACAATGACACAGATATTTCACCGGATTTAATGTGAAGCATACGGTTGGTGTTTTCAGTCACTACCAAATATGGTGATGAGAGGAAGCCCAGTGGCTGGCAGTGGGAGGAGATGGAGCGAGATGGATTTTGGTCGACGTTCTGCTCATTTTCTCATCAATGAAACATTTGATCTCCATACAGTTTTCAGTTTCCAAAACTAGAATCTGTAACAAACAGAGTGGACTGCGTTTTGTAGACTTTACCCTTTGCCAAAGTTTCAAAACAAATTGCGTTGTTTAGAAGGAATGCAAGGGCGAATTGGGTTATTGCACACAAGCAATTCACAGAGTAGGCGTTCCCTAACGGAAATATGCAAATAAATGATAGAACACGCCAATAGGATCTCACTGGCTCGTGTTTGTCTCTGCCCACCTCCTTGCTTATTCTGCCCACTATGATTAATTTGCTCCCATTAGAAACCACAGACTCTGGTCTATCTTGGGTTAGTTATAAAAATCTTTGACGCCATCTTAACCGACTTCATTTGGCTTCAATGCGCTATTGAGTCTTCACAGAGGAATGAATAGTGTGACTTGATCGATGGCTTTGTCCATTCATATATACAGTCGTGTGTGTGTGTGTGTGTGTGTGTGTGTGTGTGTGTGTGTGTGTGTGTGTGCATGCGGGAGAGAAAGAGAGCATCCGTGTGTGTTCTTGTTTTGTCTCTCCTAACAGCCTTGTCTCAGACCACAGGGCACAATGCTCATATTGAAATGAAATAGGGCCCTGTCTGTCTGGAACACTTCAATTGAATCAAGTACCCCAGCAATCTGTAGATTTCATTAGTGTTGCAGCTATTTACAACAGCGTTTACACAGGCCAGGAATGATCCAGACAGCCACAGTCGCTATCTATAGCCTTTTGTGAGTGTGTGTCCACAACAGTGTATTTGTGTGTGTGTGTGTGTATATTTGTGTGTGTCCACTGTCCATAACAGTGTGTTTGTGTGTGTGTGTGTGTTTCCACTGTCCATAACAGAGTGTGTGTGTGTGATGTGCTGATCCTAAAATAGCCACGGGGTGTGTGTGAGTATGAGGCTGTTGGTGACAGTGCAGGCTTGCCAGCCGACTGGAGATGTCAGGGTCTATTAATGACAGGGAAACCGTGACAGGCACCTAATTCCTTCACGTCTCCATATCACCTTCTCACCTCTGTTGTATCTGCTCTACTCCTCTACTCCACCTCTCTCCATCCTCCACTCTCACCCGCCAATCCTCCTCTCCACTCCTCTCCTCTATCCCTCCTTCCTTCCATCCTCCAGTCCTTCCCTCATCACACCTCTGTGGGATCACCCATCTCTAAGCCCATCACCTAACCTTTTGGCAGAGTATTAGTGGCCTGGGCCAGAGGTTAACATCTGTTGTCTTGGGGTTGGAGAGGTTGATTTGATTTTTTTTTATTTGATTTGTTAACCCTCTCTATTCTCTCTCTCTCTCTCTGTCTCTCTCTCTCGGTCTCTCTATTTCTCTCTCGGTCTCTCTATTTCTCTCTCTGTCTCTCTCTCTCGGTCTCTCTATTTCTCTCTCTGTCTCTCTCTCAGTCTCTCTGTCTCTCTCTCGGTATCTCTATTTCTCTCTCGGTCTCTCTCTCTCTCGGTCTCTCTATTTCTCTCTCTATTTCTCTCTCGGTCTCTCTATTTCTCCCTCTGTCTCTGTGTTGTTGTTTTAACTGCCTGTGGAGGTGGACTGTTTTAGAAGTCATCGATGGTTGTGAGAACAGATTCATCAGGTCACCATTAATACGCTGTCTGACAACACTTTCCACTCTGTGGCTATGGAATGAATCCTGTCAGGTGCACTTCAGATATATGGTCAAATATATAGATGAGGAAGAGAGGAGGGAGAGGTGGGAGGACAGGGGTTCACAACCAAGATGATGTCATAGTAAAACAATCTGTAAGGTTAAGCCTCAGAACACGTTTGTTATTGTAGAACAAGAGCTAAAGATACAGCTAGTCCTGTGTGTATTTAACTGAGTGTGAGCTCTGTGTTCAGTTACATCAGTGGTCAGTTAACCTTCAAGTGAACTGGTGTGGAGGAGAGTTTGACTGTCCACTTCTTCCCCCTAGGAGCCGTCACAGCATTTGGACTGAGCACACCCATATCTCTCTGTCTCTCTCTCTCTTTCTCTGTAGCCATGAAGGGGGATCATTTATTTTCCAACCTGAGAAACGCCACGTTCTACCAGCGGGTCTACCTACTGGGGGGCGAGGAGCTGCTGGTACTGCAAAGCACTGTGGGACATCCCGCGCTGGGCGACAGCTTCCACCAGATCACCGACTTCAACGACCTGCCCACCTCCCTTTTCGCCTGCAACGTGGACCAGTCTGTGTTTGAGGATCAGGAGGGCAAGGTAAGGTCAAACCACTCTCTTCTTATTCACAGGGGAGAGAGTTGCTCAATGTCCCCCTGCTATTTTCACTTAGGCCTAGTTGGTTCTCTTGTTTGGCTTCTTGTCTAAGGAAAAGTGATTCAAGGTGATAAAACTGTAAAGGTCACATTGTCCATGAGATTGACCTTGTTTATCCTCCTGGTCCATGCGTGCACCACTGTTCTTGTTGTTTATCTTATGATTGTTTTCTTGGTACTGTATTTATTGGTGCCCTCTGGTCCGCATGGCATAAAATTGATTCATCTCAGGGGCGGTTCATCTTCTGAGGGCAATTGAGGGCAATTTGCCCTTGGCAAAGAAACACACAGTGAATATCTCTCTGGCCTACTGTACACCACTCTGTGTATGCCTGGCAGCCATTTTCTACATTTATCTGGTGTCATCTCTCCCTGGCCGTCTTCGTACTCAACGCTGTCCTCATAATCCACCATTACCCGGGGTTGGCCTGTCAGGCCTGTTATGTCATCCAGTTTCCCCCGAGTGGCGCAGCGATCTAAGGCACTGCATCTCAGTGCTAGAGGCGTCACTACAGACACCCTGGTTCGATTCCAGGCTGTATCACAACCGGCCGTGATTGGGAGTCCCATAGGGCGGCGCACAATTGGCCCAGCATTGTTAGGGTTTGGCCGGTGAAGGCTGTCATTGTAAATAATGATTCGTTCTTAACTGACTTACCTAGTTAAATAAAGGTTAAATAAAATAAATAAAAAATCCAGCTGAAGTTGAGATCAAAAGCTGTGCCTCTAGTTATACATTATTTTGACTGCTATCATGGCAGGCAGTGGTTTTGATATGTGGCTGAGGAGTCCTAATAGATGTCCACAGGGCCATATAACTTGTTGGAAGTTCTATCTGGTGCTCTGAATCTCAGCATCTCAGAGGTCAAGGGTCATTGTCGTTTGAGTGTCAACAAGGGCTCTAAAGTGTGACCATTTTGGTTGCATATGCTCCTAAATATTTAGCTGTGCGACCTGGAAACACAAACACGGTGTTCCCCACCCCAATTGAATTTGTTATTGTTGTAATGATTTGTTCTACCGTTGTTTCTGAGTGCACTAGAGTATAAAGCGAGTGCATATTTGTTAACATCATGGTTGTACCGCAGCGAATCTAACGGCTTATTTCTAGCCCCAACAGTTTACAAGATATGACACACATCTACAAAATGATCTTCCTATGGCGGATTGGCGGGCCGCATTTTACATTCAGAAACCATGTCACGGGTCGTTCTAAAACTTCTCGCGGCCCATTTGTGTACACCTTGTTCCGTCATGTTACTTCATTAGCTAGCTAACGAACAACCTGGTAACTTTACTATCTGGGGGCACAGAAAGAAAGGAAAGGGATAGCTTCTTCAGGAGATCACTGATCATAGCAATGAATGACTGATCTCTTGCATGTCATCACTAACAAACAGGGTGTTCTTAAAGAGACGGTGTACAAATGTCAATGTAATGCATCTCAATATAGTGCTTTTCCACAATGCAGACACCTAATATTCCACACATGACTTTGTAAGTTCAATGACAGTTATTTGCGTAATTTTAGCTTGATATAATAAACACATGTATTTAAATGGTTACATTAGTTTCTAGGGCACAACATGTGCTTCAGAAGTAGCTAGAATACATATAGGCCCCAATATAGATTATACAATACCAGTCAAATGTTTGGACACACCTACTCATTCCAAGGATTTTCTTTATTTGGACTATTTTCTACATTGTAGAATAATAGTGAAGACATCAAAACAATGAAATAACACATATGGAATCATGTAGTAACCCAAAAAAGTGCTAAACAAATCAAAATATATTTTATATTTGAGATTCTTCAAATTAGCCACCCTTTGCCTTGATGACAGCTTTGCACACTTGGCATTCTCTCAACCAGCTTCGTGAGGTAGTCACCTGGAATGCATTTCAATTAACTGGTGTGCCTTGTTAAAAGTTAATTTGTGAAATTTCTTTAAAGTGTTTGAGCCAATCAGTTGCGTTGTGACAAGGTAGGGGTGGTATACAGAAGCCCTATTTGGTAAAAGACCAAGTCCATATTATGGCAAGAACAGCTTGAATAAGGAAAGAGAAAATACAGTCCATCATTACTTTAAGGCATAAAGGTCAGTCAATCAGTTTCTTCAAGTGCAGTCAAAATACCATCATGCACTATGATGAAACTGGCTCTCATGAGGACCGCCACAGGAAAGGAAGACCCAGAGTTACCTCTGCTGCAAAGGATAAGTTAATTAGAGTTAACCAACCTCAGAAATGTGTATCCCAAATAAATGCTTCACAGAGTTCAAGTAACAGACACATCTCAACATCAACTGTTCAGAAGAGACTGCATGAATCAGGCCTTCATGGTCGAATTGCTGCAAAGAAACCACTACTAAAGGACACCAATAAAAAGAAGAGATTTGCTTGAGCCAAGAAACACGAGCAATGGACATTAGACTGGTGGAAATCTGCCCTTTGGTCTGATGAGTCCAAATTTGAGATTTTTGGTTTCAACCGCTGTGTCTTTGTGAGACGCAGAGTAGGTGAACGGATGATCTCCGCATGTGTGGTTCCCACCGTGAAGCATGGAGGAGGAGATGTGATGGTGTGGGGGTGCTTTGCTGGTGACACTGTCAGGGATTTATTTAGAATTCAAGGCACTCTTAACCAGCATGGCTACCACAGCATTCTGCAGCGATACGCCATCCCATCTGGTTTGCACTTAGTGGGACTATCATTTGTTTTTCAACAGGACAATGACCCAACAGACCTCCAGGCTGTGTAAAGAGAGTGATGGAGTGCTGCATCAGATGACCTTGGCTCCACAATCACCCCATCTCAACCAAATTGAGATGGTTTGGGATGAGTTGGACCGCAGAGTGAAGGAAAAGCAGCCAACAAGTGCTCAGCATATGTGGGAACTCCTTCAAGACTGTTGGAAAAGCATTCCAGGTGAAACTGGTTGACAGAATGCCAAGAGTGTGCAAAGCTGTCATCAAGGCAAAGTGTGGCTACTTTGAAGAATCTTAAATATAAAATATATTTTGATTTGTTTAACACGTTTTTGGTTACGACATGATTCCATATGTGTTATTTCATAGTTTTGTTGTCTTCACTATTATTCTACAATGTATAAAATAGTAAAAAAATAAATAAAGAAACACCCTTGAATGAGTAGGTGTGTCCAAACTTTTGACTGGTACTGTATCTCAATCGATTTAAAAAAAAAAATTCTGGTGCTCCGATATGTTATGTTGTGGGGTCCTAACTTTTAAAACATTTTGAGCCCTGGTGTCAACACATATCAGAGACCTTGACCTCGGCTCCCCCTCGTACATCAACAGACATTTTTCTTGACGTTTGTGAGATGAAAATAAAAAAGACTAAGAGAGTGAGTCCAGTCCACTCCCTCTGCTTTTCTACTGAATGTGGACATACTTCCTGAGGCTTTCTCATCGAGAACTCTTTGCTTCACTGTGTCCTGTTGTTGTCGGTGTGTGCTGGGGAGCATTGGTCTTCTGTGCCCCTTTCTGGAGCAGAGGTCATGTGAACAGAGCAGAGGAACTGTGCTAGTCAGGTCTTTCTGCCCCAGTAAACAGTCCCATTTCCAGCCCCAACACCAGCTCCATCCTCTTACCAAGCCCCGTCCCAGCTCAAGCCCCAACACCAGCTTCATCCTCTTACCCAGCCCCATCCCAGCTCAAGCCCCAACACCAGCTCTATCCTCTTACCCAGCCCCGTCCCAGCTCAAGCCCCAACACCAGCTCCATCCTCTTACCCAGCCCCATCCCAGCTCAAGCCCCAACACCAGCTCCATCCTCTTACCCAGCCCCGTCCCAGCTCAAGCCCCAACACCAGCTCCATCCTCTTACCCAGCCCCGTCCCAGCTCAAGCCCCAACACCAGCTCCATCCTCTTACCCAGCCCCATCCCAGCTCAAGCCCCAACTGCAGCTCCATCCTCTGCCCCAACCCCATCTCCAACTTCAACCCCAGCTCCAACCCCAGCAGCCCCAGACCCAGCCCCAATCCCCTCCCTGCTCCAAGCCCCAACCCCAGCAGCCTCATACCCAGCCTCCGGCACCAGCTCCAGCCTGCGTCAGTCAGAGAAGAGACATTAGCTGGTCGACCACACCGCTGCTTTGATCCTCATGCAGTGCGACAGCTGCAAACAGAAGCCATTCCTCCAGGACAGCGGCAGGCTAAAGGTGATCCATCACTCATGAGTCACACATACTGACATACACACGCCTGGACACGACTGGACTGGCCTCTTGGGACTGGACTAGACTGGGTTGGGATGGTATAGGATAGGCTGTCTCTTAGAGTGGATAATGGGAGGAAGAAAAGCAATGAAGGGAGAGGAGAGGAAAGGGCAGGATATTAGGTCTAAGGATAGGAGGGAGGGAGGGAGGGAGGGAGGGAGGGAGGGGAGGGGAGGGGAGGAGGGAGGGAGGGAGGGAGGGGAGGAGGGAGGGAGGGAGGGAGGCATTTGACTGACATGACTTGAGTGACGGTAATATACGTAAAACATACACGTTGCCATGACAACCACTTTAAGCATTCCATTTCCCTCAATAATGAGCCCTAATGAACCTTAACATCAATCTGCCAGTGAGGCATCATCACCCAGGGCCTCTGCTTCTACTGACTGATCTACCAGGGTGAAATCAGTCCAATATTTGTGTGAAGCGTAGTTTCTGTTTGTGCACCCGAGCCAGAATCAATTTAACAGGCTATGTGATAAGATTACTTTGATGAAAATCCCTGGGTGATGAATCATGACTATTTATAGCTGCATAGTGTTAGCTATTAGCCTGTCTCTAATAATAGTTCAGTCTGTCTGGGGACTGGGGGTGGAAAATCAGTCAGTCCTAAAGCCCCAGTGGGCTGCAATGGAATTTGGTGTCATTATTGGCCCCCTCGGTTCCAAGTTCCAACGACTTGATTTACCTCTAAGTGTCCTCTCAGTTGAGGCTCCAGACTGTTTCCAGGACCAGGGGTTAGACAGACACTTTTAGAGCTTAAGGATATTTAAACCAGAGATTTGCACCTCCAAGACTAATACTAAATTGGATGGAGTCCCTGGTTCCATATGTGTGCCACATAGTTTTTCCTCTCGTCCCTCTCTACCCAGGGTCTTTTCTCAATCGATAGTATTGATCGTCAGCTTGGAAATGTCAAGGTGCAGCGAAGGAGGTCTGAGTCTGATTCATAACCAGGTCGATGGGGACCGACTGACGTGGCGTTGCAGATGACAGTGAAGCCAGGTTGCGTTTGACAGGGAGAGTTCATGAGACTGACGTGCGCTTTCTTTTCTGTTTTCTTTTACAAGGTGATTTTCTTTGTCGTTTTAAAGTTGCAACACGCTCCTGAGGAGAATGTAGGCTAATAGTGTAGATATTAGTGTCTAATAGCAGCCTACTACAAAATAATATTTAGAAGTGTCACAGTATCTAACGAAGGTGGCGCCCCTCCTCGGTCGGGCGGCGCTCGCCGGTCGTCGTCGCCGGCCTATTAGCTGCCACCGATCGTTGTTTCTGTGTCTGTTGGTTTTGTCTGTCTATCCCGCACCTGTTTTGTGTTTGTCATTAGTGGGGGGTTATTTAATGTGTATTTTCAGTTGGGGTTCTCGTGCGGGATTGTTCATTTGTTCACGAAGGACAGTTGTATTGTATCCGATTAAGAAGTCATTATATTGCCGGGCTGCGCCCCGCGCGCTGTTTGTTTTTTCAGTGCGCTTCTTTGTTTTTTTTGAGAAAAGTGTTTTCTCCTGGCGGACTTCGCCACACGCCCTGTGCCCAACGGCTATTACGACTGGTATTTCTTATTAAAACTCAGTTGCTCCGGCCCTCTGTCTCCTGCTCCTGATTTCACATATCTACTGGTCCTAGACGCTCGTGACAGAATCCCGCACCCATAAAATGGAATCAGCAGGAGCAGAAGCGCCGTCCATGGCTGAGCAGGTCTCTCAACACGCCAGCCTCCTCCACCGCCTAGGCTCGGCCATGGACCAGGTGTTGGCCCGGTTGGAGAATTGGGAGAGAGGTGCTTCCCCAGCTGGACCAGCTCCGGTCCCTCACCCTGCGCCCCTACACACACCCCCTGAAGCGGGCGCCGGTGGTTTTCGGATTACTCCTCCCCGGGAGTTCGATGGGACGGCCGCTGGGTGCAAGGGGTTCTTGCTCCAATTGGAACTCTACCTGGCGACCGTCCGCCCCCCCCCTCCGACGAAGAGAGGGTGAGCGTCCTCGTCTCCTGTCTCACGGGTCGAGCCCTAGAATGGGCCAATGCGGTCTGGGATGGCCCAGACTCGGCTCGGGGCGACTACCCTGAGTTCACCCGCCGCTTCCGGGCGGTTTTCGATCATCCCCCGGAGGGCAGGGCGGCGGGTGAGCGGTTATTCCATTTGAGACAGGAGACGAGGAGCGCTCAGGATTTCGCCCTGGAATTCCGGACTCTCGCCGCTGGATCGGGGTGGAACGAGCGGGCCTTGATAGACCACTATAGGTGTAGCCTTCGCGAGGACGTCCGCCGGGAGCTGGCCTGTAGGGACAACGCCTCCACCCTCGACCAACTGGTGGACTTGTCCATTAGACTGGACAACCTGCTGGCTTCCCGGGGACGTTCCAGTCGGGGCCTGTTCGTTCCGCCTCCCAGTCCCCCCGCTCCACAGCCCATGGAGATAGAGGGGGCTGCGTCGAGGAGGACCGGAAGGGGGGGTCTCTCCTGCACCCGATGTGGACGCAGAGGACACACTGTGGACCGGTGCTGGAGTGGTCCCCCCGGGAGTTCGGAGGGCAGGCAGAGCACTCCTTCGAAACCCCAGGTGAGTCCGCACCAGCCACACCCAGAGCCCCCTGTCGACCACATGTACACCTCGGTTTGTTTTCCAGATTTTTCCCCTCACTTCCAGTATAAGGCACTAGTCGATTCAGGTGCAGCTGGGAGTTTTATGGACCTTGGGTTAGCGAAGAGGTTAGGGATTCCCCTGGTTCAGCTGGACCACCCCTTCCCCGTGCACGCCTTAGATAGTCGACCGCTAGGGTCAGGCCAGGTAGGGGAGGTCACAGTGCCACTGGTGATGCAGACGTGGGGGGGTCATGAGGAGCGTATCAGCCTGTTCCTCATTGACTCCCCAGCGTTTCCGGTGGTACTGGGAATCCCCTGGCTGGCTACGCACAACCCTCAGATTTCGTGGAGACAGAGGGCTCTTACGGGGTGGTCGAGGGAGTGCTCAGGTAGGTGCATATGAGTTTCCATCGGTGCGACTACGGTGGAGAGTCCAGACCAAGTCTCCACCGTGCACATTCCCTCAGAGTATGCCGATTTGGCTATCGCCTTCAGTAAGACGAAGGCGACTCTATTACCACCCCATCGACGAGGGGATTGTGCGATAAACCTCCAGGCCGACGCGGTTCTTCCTAGGAGTCACGTGTATCCTCTGTCTCAGGAGGAGACAGTGGCTATGGATACATACGTCACTGAGTCCTTGAGACAGGGATACATTCGGCCCTCTAAATCCCCCGTCTCCTCGAGCTTCTTTTTCGTGAAAAAGAAGGAGGGAGGTCTGCGCCCGTGCATTGACTATAGAGGTCTAAATGCTATCACAGTGGGTTTCAGTTACCCGCTACCTCTCATTGCTACGGCAGTGGAGTCATTTCACGAGGCGCGCTTCTTCACGAAATTAGATCTCAGGAGCGCATATAACCTGGTGCGTATCCGAGATGGAGACGAGTGGAAAACCGCATTTAGTACCACATCGGGCCATTATGAGTACCTCGTCATGCCGTATGGGTTAAAGAACGCTCCCGCTGTCTTCCAATCCTTTGTGGACGAGGTCCTTCGGGACATGCTCGGGCAGGGTGTGGTGGTGTACATCGATGACATCCTGATTTGCTCCGCCACACGCGCCGAGCATGTGTCCCTGGTGCGTAAAGTGCTTGGGCGGCTGCTGGAGCATAACCTATACGTCAAGGCGGAGAAATGTGAGTTCTTCAAAAGAGCCGTCTCATTTCTAGGATATCGCATTTCCACCTCGGGGGTGGAGGTGGAGTGTGACCGCGTGACGGCTGTGCGTAATTGGCCAACCCCAACCACTGTGAAGGAGGTGCAGCGGTTCTTGGGGTTCGCTAATTATTATCGGAGGTTTATCCGGGGTTTTGGTCAGGTGGCGGCTCCCATTACCTCACTGTTGAAAGGGGGGCCGGTGCGGCTACGATGGTCAGCAGAGGCGAACGGAGCCTTCCTTCGTCTGAAGGCTCTGTTTACCAACGCACCTGTCCTAGCGCATCCGGACCCCTCTTTGCCATTCATAGTGGAGGTGGACGCGTCCGAGGCTGGGGTAGGAGCTGTGCTATCGCAGCGCTCGGGCGTTCCTCCGAAGCTCCGCCCATGTGCCTTCTTTTCTAAGAAGCTGAGCCCGGCGGAGCGCAACTATGATGTGGGGGACCGGGAGCTGTTAGCTGTGGTCAGGGCTTTGACGGTGTGGAGACATTGGCTTGAGGGGGCACGTCACCCTTTTCTCATCTGGACCGACCACCGTAACCTGGAGTATATCCGGGCAGCGAGGAGGCTTAATCCCCGTCAGGCAAGGTGGGCCATGTTTTTTACGAGGTTTAACTTCACTCTCTTGTACATTCCAGGTTCCCGGAACCGGAAGGCTGACGCACTGTCGCGTCTCTACGACACCGAGGAGCGGACCATCGATCCTACTCCCATACTTCCCGCCTCCTGTCTGGTGGCGCCGGTGGTATGGGAGGTGGATGCGGACATCGAGCGGGCGGGTCGGTCAGAACCCACTCCACCGCAGTGTCCCGTGGGCCTGAAATACGTTCCGCTTGGTGTTCGCGATCGACTGATCCGATGGTCCCACACTCTACCCTCCTCGGGTCATCCTGGGGTGGAACGGACAGTGCGGAGCCTGAAGGGAAGGTACTGGTGGCCCACCTTGGCTGAGGATGTTCGGCGTTATGTCTCTTCCTGTTCGGTGTGCGCTCAGTGCAAGGCTCCTAGGCACCTGCCTCGAGGGAAATTACAGCCCCTCCCTGTTCCGCAACGACCTTGGTCTCACCTCTCGGTGGATTTCCTCACGGATCTCCCGCCATCCCAGGGGAATACGGCGATCCTGGTCGTTGTGGACAGGTTCTCTAAGTCCTGCCGTCTGCTCCCTTTGCCCGGTCTTCCTACGGCCCTGCAGACCGCGGAGGCCCTGTTCACCCATGTCTTCCGGCACTATGGGGTGCCCGAGGACATCGTTTCTGATCGGGGTCCCCAGTTCACGTCCAGGGTGTGGAGATCGTTTATGGAGAGGCTGGGGGTCTCGGTCAGCCTGACCTCGGGTTTCCACCCCGAGAGTAATGGGCAGGTAGAACGCATCAACCAGGAGGTGGGCAGGTTTCTGCGGTCATATTGCCAGGACCGGCCAGGGGAGTGGGCGCAGTTCGTGCCATGGGCCGAGATGGCCCAGAACTCTCAGCGCCACTCCTCTACCAACCTGTCACCCTTCCAGGTGGTCTTGGGATATCAGCCGGTCCTGGTGCCATGGCAACAGAGCCAGACGGAGGCTCCTGCGGTGGAGGCATGGGTGGAGCGCTCTCAGGAGACCTGGAATGGTGTCCAGGAGTGCCTAAGGAGAGCTGTTGAACGACACAAGGAGAGCGCTGACCGCCACCGCAGTGACGCCCCCGTGTATAATCCGGGGGACAGAGTCTGGCTCTCGACGCGGAACCTGCCCCTCCGCCTGCCCTGCCGGAAGCTGGGTCCGCGGTTTGTGGGGCCGTTCAAAGTCCTGAGGAGGATAAACGAGGTGTGTTACAGGTTACAACTCCCTACATATTACCGCATTAACCCCTCGTTTCATGTGTCTCTCCTCAGGCCGGTGGTAGCTGGTCCACTACAGGACGATGAGGTGCTGGAGGTCCCCCCGCCCCCCCTGGACATCGGGGGGGCCCCGGCGTACACAGTCCGAACCATCCTGGACTCCCGACGTCGGGTAGGGGGCCTGCAGTACCTCGTGGACTGGGAGGGATACGGTCCGGAGGAGAGGTGCTGGGTTCCGGCGGCAGACATTCTAGATCCACCGATGCTACAAGAATTCCACCGTCGCCGTCCGGATCGGCCGGCGCCTCGCCCTCCGGGCCGTCCCCGAGGCCGGCGTCGGCGCGCGGCTAGGGGAGGGGTACTGTCACAGTATCTAACGAAGGTGGCGCCCCTCCTCGGTCGGGCGGCGCTCGCCGGTCGTCGTCGCCGGCCTATTAGCTGCCACCGATCGTTGTTTCTGTGTCTGTTGGTTTTGTCTGTCTATCCCGCACCTGTTTTGTGTTTGTCATTAGTGGGGGGTTATTTAATGTGTATTTTCAGTTGGGGTTCTCGTGCGGGATTGTTCATTTGTTCACGAAGGACAGTTGTATTGTATCCGATTAAGAAGTCATTATATTGCCGGGCTGCGCCCCGCGCGCTGTTTGTTTTTTCAGTGCGCTTCTTTGTTTTTTTTGAGAAAAGTGTTTTCTCCTGGCGGACTTCGCCACACGCCCTGTGCCCAACGGCTATTACGACTGGTATTTCTTATTAAAACTCAGTTGCTCCGGCCCTCTGTCTCCTGCTCCTGATTTCACATATCTACTGGTCCTAGACGCTCGTGACAAGAAGGTATCGTTTAGTAAAAATGAATGCAGTAAGCAACAAATAGCAACATACTAGTCTCACCCATCCTGAGGATGCGTCATCTAATGTGCAGTAGAGTTGATTCTCGCCATTTGTTTAATTTGGTACAGCGGGTCCCCTTATCTCATTATCAGCTGATTATCAGCTGTTGTCAAACACACGTGAGCCTGGGAAGACGATTCTCTTCCTCAAAAGTCTGCAGCGAATTCTACTAAATGAAAAGCCGAAATGAGTAACATCCTGGCATTTTAAAGCATAATCAATTTTCCAAACCATAACATTTTCTATTTTCGAATATAACTAAAATGCCTACTATTTAGAATGCAAGTATGGGTATTTGGACACGGCTAACGTGTCTAAAAGTGTCACTCTGAAAGGCAATGTGTCCTCTGCCCCATACATAATTACAGCCAGGGCGCTGAAAGGGAGAGGGGTCAGAAATGCAACACCGAACGTTTCTTCTTAATGGAAGAACAAAGTTGCCTATTAATGGAACGTCTCAAACAAGGAAGTGGCGGAAGAAAACAGAGTAATGGGGGGGGGGAAACTCTGGCGTCAGGAAGACACCCTGACAGATCAGTTCCTCTCTGAAGAGGCCAAGTTTCTTGACGACATTGCAAGGAATCTACATTTGAGGGAGCTTTTGGTTTCTTTCGTGGTTATGTAACCCGGCATTTCCGCGGTTTGTATGCGCTCTACTTTATATAGGCATATTACTTTGATGTGGCCAGCTACAAGTATGGACTTTTGCACCGCATGGATAGTTCTCCCTCCCCCCGTGACAAAGTACTCTGTGTGTCGTCCCCCCCCCCATCACCACCACCACTACCACTATGATCCTGTCTGTTGCAAAACTGGCTAAAGTTGAAAGAGATTAGCTGAAACAGTATCTGGGTGAAAGGACACTGTGTTAACGGACGCTGCATCAGACGGTTGCTCTCTGAACAACGTTTATGGGGGGGCTGGAACAGAAAAAGTGCTGATGGTTTACAGCAAAAAAGCATAACAATTCCTCCCTGTCTCTACTTTATTCAGTTAGCCAGCGAGCATTCACACAGAGCTCTAACTTTTGTTATGATCATTGGTGGTTACAGTAAAAAAAAGATCCACATACCAGAGACACAATCAGTATGCAGTTTAAAGACTGTCTTTGGTATGACGAAACACAACAAAGATCCATCTGAATTAAGCACCACAAAGATATACTATATATGTAAGGTTGGTTGCATTAGATTAAACTACCTGTGTGACCATCTGGGTCAGTTAGTTTCCTACTCTGAGTGTTGAGACCATATTAGCAAGTGCATTGGGAATGAATGAGATCTACAGTATAACATCTGTAAGCCCTGTTTCATCTCTGACACAGATGGATTTGAGAAGAAATTATCTGTTTTGTCTCTTGGGGTTTAGGTCCTCCCACTCACTGCTTATGTCACTCTTCTCTCTCTCCCTCCCTATTTTTTTTCTCCCTCTTTCCCCCTCTCTCTCAATCTCTCCTCTGTCTGTTGAGCTTCATTACATAAGCCTGCCCCAGTCCGCTCTGCTCTGACCCTGATGAATTGTCATCACCCACACCAAGCCACAGCTTTCAGCTTTCTCACGTCACGTCCAACAAAACAATGTTGTGTCATCCTCTGCCTGCCTGCCTGCCTGCCTGCCTGCCTGTGTGTCTGTCCGTCCGCCTGTTTGTCTGTCTGCTCGCCGGACTGTCTGTTTGTCTGTGTACGGCTGTCTATCTGCTCGCCCGTCTATCTGTCCGTCTTTTCCGTCCATCCTCCTGTCTGTCTGCCTGCCTGCCAGTCCGTCCGTCCGTCTGTCTAAGAATACAGCAGTGATCTAAGCCGTCCTGGAGAGCAGCCCCACAGCTTAGACAGATGATTTACACCAATCAAAGCACAGAGAGACTATTAGACTGCCGATGCCTACTGGAATAACTCCACTGTTGATATTTACAGTGTCCCTGTTAGAGGACGTTGGAGCCAACACTGTGTTTTCCACAGCGGTGACTGTAGACGGCTGGGTTTAGTCAGAGCACGGGGACGGTGTTGTGTTTACTTTACCATGGAAGTTTAGGCAGATTTGGGACATTGAGGAGAAATCTGTTTGTCTGGGCAGGGGAATCAAAGTTCTTTCCTCATCTCTCTGATGCGGAGAAGGAAATAGCTTCTGAGGGTCCTCTCTGGTCCTATAGATATGTTTCTATATCTATAGATATGTCTCTATAGGTATGTTTCTATATCTATAGATACCTGTAGCTTTTAATGTACATGTTGGACTCCTCTGCACAGAGATGATTCAAGCATCATTTACATGATTCTGCTGTGTATAATAGGCTGTGGAATATTGATGGCAGTTCTCAGTATGTCTTGTGAGTCAGTCGGTTAGGAGGACACAGCAGTAAGATGTGTTTGTGCTGCTACCCAAGGCTGGAAATAACTCACATACTTCAGATAGCTCTCCACCAGAGTTTCAGAGAAAGCATCAGACTCCTATTGACTCTCTCTAGCACTCCCTCTCAATTCAATTCAGTTCAATTCAAAGGGCTTTATAGGCATGGGAAACATATGTTTACATTGTCAAAGCAAGTGAACTAGATAATAAACTAAAGTGAAATAAACAATCAAACATGAACAGTAAACATTACACTCACAAAAGTTTCTCTCTCTCTCTCAATTCAATTCAAGGCCTATGGTGACCTTTCTCAATAGCAAGGATATCATCACTGAGTCTGTACATAGTCCAAGCTTTCCTTAAGTTTGGTTCAGTCACTGCGGTCAGGTCTTTTTAAGGCCAAGTAGCTTACTCAGTTTTTTTGTTAATTCTTTCCAATGTGTCAAGTAAGGATCTTTTTGTTTTCTCATGATTTGGTTGGGTCTAATTGTGTTGCTGTCCTGGGGCTCTGTGGGATCTGTTTGTGTTTGTGAACAGAGCCCCAGGACCAGCTTGCTTAGGGGACTCTTCTCCAGGTTCATCTCTCTATAGGTAATGGCTTTGTTATGGAAGGTTTGGGAATCACTTCCTTTTAGGTGGTTGTAGAATTTAACGGCTCTTTTCTGGATTGTGATAATTAGTGGATATCGGCCTTATTCTGCTCTGCATGCATTGTTTGGTGTTTTGCGTTGTACACAGAGGATATTTTTTGCAGAATTCTGCATGCAGAGTCTCAATTTGGTGTTTGTCCCATTTTGTGAATTCTTTGTTGGTGAGCAGACCCCAGACCTCACAACCATAAATGGCAATGGTTTCTATAGCTGATTCAAGTATTTTTAGCCAGATCCTAATTGGTATGTCAAATTTGATGTTCCTTTTGATGGCATAGAAGGCCCTTCTTGCCTTGTCTCTCAGCTCATTCACAGCTTTGTGGAAGTTACCTGTGGCGCTGATGTTTAGGCCAAGGTATGTATAGTTTTTTGTGTGCTCTAGGCCAACGGTGTCTAGATGGAATTTGTATTTCTGGTCCTGGCAACTGGACCTTTTTTGGAACACCATTATTTTTGTCTTACTGAGATTTTACTGTCAGGGTCCAGGTCTGGCAGAATCTGTGCAGAAGATCTAGGTGCTGCTGTAGGCCCTCCTTAGTTGGGGACAGAAGCACCAGATCATCAGCCAGCAGTAGACATTTGACTATAGATTCTAGTAGGGTGAGGCTGGGTGTTGCAGACTGTTCTAGTGCCCTTGCCAATTCGTTGATATATATGTTGAAGAGGGTGGGGCTTAAGCTGCATCCCTGTCTCACCCCACGGCCCTGTGGAAAGAAATGTTTGTTTTTTTGCCAATTTTAACCGCAGACTTGTTGTTTGTGTACATGGATTTTATAATGTCATATGTTTTTCCCCCAACACCACTTTCCATCAATTTGTAAAGCAGACCCTCATGCCAAGTTGAGTCAAAGGCTTTTTTGAAATCAACAAAGCATGAGAAGACTTTGCCTTTGTTTTGATTTGTTTGTTTATCAATTAGGGTGTGCAGGGTGAATACGTGGTCTGTCGTACAGTAATTTGGTAAAAAACCAATTTGACATTTGCTCAGAGTCTGCTGTTAATGATAACCCAGAGGATTTTCCCAAGGTTGCTGTTGACGCATATCCCACGGTAGTTATTGAGGTCAAATTTGTCTCCACTTTTGTGGATTGGGGTGATCAGTCCTTGGTTCCAAATATTGGGGAAGATGCCAGAGCTGAGGATGATTTTAAAGAGTTTAAGTACAGCCAATTGGAATTTGTTGTCTGTATATTTAATCATTTCATTGAAGATACCATCAACACCACAGGCCTTTTTGGGTTGGAGTGTTTGTATTTTGTTCTGTAGTTCATTCAATGTAATTGGAGAATCCTGTGGGTTCTGGTATTCTTCAATAGTTGATTCTAAGATTTGTATTTAATCATGTATTTGCTGTTTGTTCTTTGTTATATGGTCAAAAAGATTGGAAAAGTGGTTTACCCATACATCTCCATGTTGGATAGATAACTCTTTGTGTTGTTTGTTTAGTGTTTTCAAATTTTCCCAGAAGTGGTTAAAGTCTATGGATTCTTCAGTTACATTGAGCTGATTTCTGATGTGCTGTTCCTTCTTTTTCCGTTGTGTATGTCTGTATTGTTTTAGTGATTCACCATAGTGAAGGCGTAGCCTCAGGTTTTCTCTATGCTTTTGGTTGGACAGGTTTCTCAATTTCTTTCTTAGGTTTTTGCATTCTTCATCAAACCATTTGTCATTGTTGTTAATTTCTTTCGGTTTTCTATTTGAAATTTTTACATTTGATACGGAAGCTAAGAGGTCAAATGTACTGTTTAGATTTTCTACTGCCAAGTTTACACCTTCACTATTACAGTGGAATATTTTGTCCAGGAAGATGTGATTGAATTTGTTGTTGCTTAATTGTTTTTTGGTAGGTTTCCACACTACATTCCTTCCATCTATAGCATTTCCTAATATTATTCAGTTCCTTTGGCTTTGATGCCTCATGATTGAGTATTTCTCTGTTCAAGTAGACTGTGATTTTGCTGTGGTCTGATGGGGGTGTCAGTGGGCTGACTGTGAACGCTCTGAGAGACTCTGGGTTGAGGTCAGTGATAAAGTAGTCTACAGTACTACTGCCAAGAGATGAGCTGTAGGTGTTCTCTCTCTGTCTCTCTCCCTCCCTCTCTCTCTCTTCTCTCCATCTTTCTCTGTCTCTGTCTCTCTCCTCTCTCTCTCTCGCTCTTCTCTCCTTAAACAGAAATTAGGAGCCTTTGCTTTGACAACAAAGCTAGTTAGAATACCCTTTAGAAGACCTTTACAAACACATAGTGTAATTGGTTTTCAGAGATGACAGCATGTAAGGTTTTTCTAGGCCTTTTTCACTGCTTTATCTCTCTCCACAATATGTTATGTTATGGAAATACAGTGAGGGGAAAAAAGTATTTGATCCCCTGCTGATTTTGTACGTTTGCCCACTGACAAAGAAAGGATCAGTCTATAATTTTAATGGTAGGTTTATACAGCTCGTTACCTGTATAAAAGACACCTGGGAGCCAGAAATCTTTCTGATTGAGAGGGGGTCAAATACTTATTTCCCTCATTAAAATGCAAATCAATTTATAAGATTTTTGACATGCGCTTTTCTGGATTTTTTTGTTGTTATTCTGTCTCTCACACAAAATCAGCAGGGGATCAATTATTTCTTTCCCTCACTGTAGCATCTCACCAGGATGAGAGAGAGAGTTAGAAGGGAAAGGGAACTTTACATTCAGGCTTTCTCACTGAAAAACTGTTTATTTTATCTTTTTACAATTCACAAAGTATGGTGTCTATTAAATTGATTCACAACCACTTACTCTGAATGAATGAAAGTCTTTGTTGAGAACAGCACATCTTCCTGGTGCCGTTTATT
Organism: Salmo trutta; assembly: GCF_901001165.1. Taxonomy (NCBI): domain Eukaryota; kingdom Metazoa; phylum Chordata; class Actinopteri; order Salmoniformes; family Salmonidae; genus Salmo; species Salmo trutta. Next base: position 25,707,084 of record NC_042957.1, read on the forward strand.
TTCACTGAACCGTAAATTAGTTTTACTGCCTTGTTGCCGCTCTAATGTATTCCACTAGCAGCCTGTGCTGCTCATGCCTGCCCGGTGACACGGTTGAACAGTAATAGAAGTGACCTTCGTGTTGGGGCTGAAGGGACTCAGAGAGGGAAGAGGAGTGAGTGTGTGTGTGTTTGTGTGTGTGTTTGTTTCTATGGGTGTGACAATAGGAGTGACCTTCGTGTTGGGGCTGAAGGGACTCAGAAAGGGAAGAGGAGTGTGTGTGTGTGTGTTTGTTTCTATGGGTGTGTGACAATAGGAGTGACCTTCGTGTTGGGGCTGAAGGGACTCAGAGAGGGAAGAGGAGTGTGTGTGTTTGTGTGTGTGTTTGTGTGTGTGTTTGTTTCTATGGGTGTGTGACAATAGGAGTGACCTTCGTGTTGGGGCTGAAGGGACTCAGAGAGGGAAGAGGAGTGTGTGTGTTTGTGTGTGTGTTTGTGTGTGTGTTTGTTTCTATGGGTGTGTGACAATAGGAGTGACCTTCGTGTTGGGGCTGAAGGGACTCAGAGAGGGAAGGTGGGGACTAAGTGATGTAGAAATGCTCCACACACACACACACACACACACACACACACACACACACACACACACACACACACACACACACACACACACGCTAGGCCTACACAGTACCAGTATTAACCCCATAAAGCTTTAGCCTCAGGTAATGGTAGGAGAGACATTTACATCCAACCACCAGTCATGTGATTAGTTACCAAACACCCTGCTCTACCCTTCAGGAAAAATTCCAGGTATCTGACATTCTAGGGGGATTCTAGGTGAATCTTGTCAAAAGGCTTTTAGTATATTACAGCTTGAGGTATAGTTTCTATAATGTTTAGATGTGCATACTTAATGATAATGAACTGGGTATGTTGAAAAGCATTGTCTGTCCGTCCGTCCGTCCTTCTGTCCGTCTGCTAGCTGTCCATTCGTATACTCTCTCCCCACAAACCTTCAGCTTTCTTTTTCATGTTCAAATCTTCAGCTTTCTTTTTCATGTTCAAATCTTCAGCTTTCTTTTTCATGTTCAAACCTTCCTCTTTCTTTTTCATGTTCAAATCTTCAGCTTTCTTTTTCATGTTCAAATCTTCAGCTTTCTTTTTCATGTTCAAACCTTCCGCTTTCTTTTTCATGTTCAAATCTTCAGCTTTCTTTTTCATGTTCAAACCTTCCGCTTTCTTTTTCATGTTCAAACCTTCCGCTTTCTTTTTCATGTTCAAACCTTCAGCTTTCTTTTTCATGTTCAAATCTTCAGCTTTCTTTTTCATGTTCAAATCTTCAGCTTTCTTTTTCATGTTCAAATCTTCCGCTTTCTTTTTCATGTTCAAATCTTCCGCTTTCTTTTTCATGTTCAAATCTTCCGCTTTCTTTTTCATGTTCAAATCTTCAGCTTTCTTTTTCATGTTCAAATCTTCAGCTTTCTTTTTCATGTTCAAACCTTCAGCTTTCTTTTTCATGTTCAAATCTTCAGCTTTCTTTTTCATGTTCAAATCTTCAGCTTTCTTTTTCATGTTCAAACCTTCAGCTTTCTTTTTCATGTTCAAATCTTCAGCTTTCTTTTTCATGTTCAAACCTTCCGCTTTCTTTTTCATGTTCAAACCTTCCGCTTTCTTAATATAACGTCTGCACTTTCTCTGAAGTGGAAAATAATGATTTGATCGAAGTCTGTCCATCCTCCCTTTGAGTTCTTTGTAATGATATTGACATTTAGCGACTCCCTGGCCCACTGTGTCCCCCACAGACAGACAGTCAGTCTGAACATCCTGAGTGATCACGTATTAGAACTCTCTAATTGACCTGTTCTTGGTTTATCTCTGGCTGCCAATTGGCACGGTGCACCCCACCTCGCTCTGACAAAGACATATCCCACAGTTGTTTGATATGGGCCGTTATCTGAGGCAGCAAAAACAAAGGACATTTACTTCATTCTCCTGTCAGAACAATACGGGCCCCATTCATCTCATGCTGCCAGACTCTGACATTCCCTCTAAGTTTCAATCAGATTTATATCATATAAAACTGAGCTCAAATGTCATCAAGCTGACTATATTAATGTCAGTAGAAGAGGTCTGTCTGGAGGTCTGGAGGTCTGTCTGTCTGGAGGTCTGTCTGTCTGGAGGTCTGTCTGTCTGGAGGTCGGTCTGGAGGTCTGGAGGTCGGTCTGGAGGTCTGTCTGTCTGGAGGTCTAGAAGTCGGTCTGGAGGTCTGTCTGTCTGGAGGTCTAGAGGTCGGTCTGGAGGTCTGTCTGTCTGGAGGTCTAGAGGTCTGTCTGGAGGTCTGTGTCTGTCTGAAGGTCTGAAGGTCTGGAGGTCTGTCTGGAGGTCTGTGTCTGTCTGGAGGTCTGGAGGTCTGTCTGGAGGTCTGTCTGGAGGTCTGGAGGTCTGTCTGGAGGTCTGTCTGGAGGTCTGTCTGTCTGTCTGTCTGGAGGTCTGTCTGGTGGTCTGGAGGTCTGTCTGGAGGTCTGTCTGTCTGGATGTCTGGATGTGTCTGTGTTGGAGTTGACATTTAGTGACTGTGGGAAAGGTCTTAAGAGATCCTACTCAAATTAGCCTTGACGGCCTGGTTTCTAATTAAATGACAAATTATTTTAATTAAAAACACATTGCTGCAGTTGCTCAGCCATCTCAACGCCCTAGGAACAATAATTATATTAAATTAAAACGGAAAAAAAAAAAAAAACTTGCTGTCTGTCTTCTGGAGTGAAAATATTGTCTAGCTTGGGCTAATGTTGTTGCAATGCATGATGTGCAGCTACACACACACACACACACACACACACACCGACTGGTTAATTATTAGCTCCATGAGTCCTGTTGCTGTGCCCTGCCTATAGTCAGCAGTTAATGAGTTTTCTTGTGTACTATCTGTTGATTCAGTTCTGTGGAGAGAGAGATACCTTGCAATCCTGTGTGGTCCACGCTATCATAACAGCTCAATAAAAACCAGAGAGCTAGTGATTGAATCAGATGCCTGTCAGGTGATGTATGTATGCCTCTCAGCCCTCTAGAATCCTATCATGGTGATAAGGCTGGATCTGTTGGCACAGACCGGTTATGGATGTCACATTCAGATGTAGGATCTTCATTTGATCACTATTTTGTTGCGAAGAATTTTCCTGCACAGCATGAAATTCAAACTTGTCGTGTATTTGAGTTTTAAAAAGGCTTCTAAAGTTTGTAATTTCCACTTTGACATTTCAGATTTGATTTGCCCTAACCAAAAAATCTAGCAGCCCTTACAAATGAAATGTCCATTAATTATAATCCACATAATAATTCACATTTCCTGTTGCTGCAGGATCATTTTCCTGCTGTAGCAAACTGTCTCCAATTAAGATCCTACATCTGTACTAGGTGCCGTCTGCCATAGACAAGACAGAACAATCTTATGTTCCCTAGTATAGTAAATTCTAGCTTGAGGAACATTTCAGCTATGCCTATTGTCTTGCTGTTCTCTTCACAAATGGGACTAAACTGGTAAATACTCCCTAATAGGATAAGGACATACTGTACTACCTTCTTACAGAATAATAGTTATTCCATAGTACTGTGGTATAAGGTCTATATCAAGTATGTACAGGCCGGCCTATTGTGTGTGTGTGTGTGTGGTTGTTGTCGTCGTCATTGTTCCCTGGGAGGCTTGGTCTCCTAATGCACTGCGGTGTCAGTGAGGCGAAGGTCACGAGGTCACGCAGCGCTGCTAATTCCACAGCAAATGCTTCCGGGGATCAGGATGAGCTTACAGCTGCAAATCTGGGACAGAAACACTCCCACGTCCGCAGAAATACTACCCAGTTCTAGACTGCCACAGCTAGTCATGTCTTTAGGCTTTTCATGTGCCGTAGTGCTTCATGCTGTGTTATGGAATGATATTGAATCTGTAGAATGTATTCACTGGAGATGGCAGATGTATTCAGCTGTAGGGAGTCATAGTATTGTCCTGGTAGTGCTCGGAAGAGCTTTCTACAGTATTTGTAAGACAGAAGTGTTTTCTCCCCTTTCCGCAGGTGGTGAGGCCTCTCGAGGTGTGTGTGTGTGTGTGTGTGTGTGTGTGTGTGTGTGTGTGTGTGTGTGTGTGTGTGTGTGTGTGTGTGTGTGTGTGTGTGTGTGTGTGTGTGTGTGTGTGAGTGAGTGATTGTTTGCTGTTTCCTGCCATGCTGCGGGACGGAAAAAGGGTGGAAATATCTAGTGAGTGAGCGTCCCAATGGCCCAGGGCTGGTAGCTAGGTCATAATCACCTCCACAGAACAGACTATAGGAGGTAGCTAGGTCATAATCACCTCCACAGAACAGACTATAGGAGGTAGCTAGGTCATAATCACCTCCACAGAACAGACTATAGGAGGTAGCTAGGTCATAATCACCTCCACAGAACAGACTATAGGAGGTAGCTAGGTCATAATCACCTCCACAGAACAGACTATAGGAGGTAGCTAGGTCATAATCACTTCCACAGAACAGACTATAGGAGGTAGCTAGGTCATAATCACCTCCACAGAACAGACTATAGGAGGTAGCTAGGTCATAATCACCTCCACAGAACAGACTATAGGAGGTAGCTAGGTCATAACCACCTCCACAGAACAGACTATAGGAGGTAGCTAGGTCATAATCACCTCCACAGAGCAGACTATAGGAGGTAGCTAGGTCATAACCACCTCCACAGAGCAGACTATAGGAGGTAGCTAGGTCATAATCACCTCCACAGAACAGACTATAGGAGGTAGCTAGGTCATAATCACCTCCACAGAACAGACTATAAGAGGTAGCTAGGTCATAATCACCTCCACAGAACAGACTATAGGAGGTAGCTGGGTCATAATCACCTCCACAGAACAGACTATAGGAGGTAGCTAGGTCATAATCACCTCCACAGAGCAGACTATAGGAGGTAGCTAGGTCATAATCACCTCCACAGAACAGACTATAAGAGGTAGCTAGGTCATAATCACCTCCACAGAACAGACTATAGGAGGTAGCTGGGTCATAATCACCTCCACAGAACAGACTATAGGAGGTAGCTAGGTCATAATCACCTCCACAGAACAGACTATAGGAGGTAGCTAGGTCATAATCACTTCCACAGAACAGACTATAGGAGGTAGCTAGGTCATAATCACCTCCACAGAACAGACTATAGGAGGTAGCTAGGTCATAATCACCTCCACAGAACAGACTATAGGAGGTAGCTAGGTCATAACCACCTCCACAGAACAGACTATAGGAGGTAGCTAGGTCATAATCACCTCCACAGAGCAGACTATAGGAGGTAGCTAGGTCATAACCACCTCCACAGAGCAGACTATAGGAGGTAGCTAGGTCATAATCACCTCCACAGAACAGACTATAGGAGGTAGCTAGGTCATAATCACCTCCACAGAACAGACTATAAGAGGTAGCTAGGTCATAATCACCTCCACAGAACAGACTATAGGAGGTAGCTGGGTCATAATCACCTCCACAGAACAGACTATAGGAGGTAGCTAGGTCATAATCACCTCCACAGAGCAGACTATAGGAGGTAGCTAGGTCATAATCACCTCCACAGAACAGACTATAAGAGGTAGCTAGGTCATAATCACCTCCACAGAACAGACTATAGGAGGTAGCTGGGTCATAATCACCTCCACAGAACAGACTATAGGAGGTAGCTAGGTCATAATCACCTCCACAGAACAGACTATAGGAGGTAGCTAGGTCATAATCACCTCCACAGAACAGACTATAGGAGGTAGCTAGGTCATAATCACCTCCACAGAACAGACTATAGGAGGTAGCTAGGTTATAATCACCTCCACAGAACAGACTATAGGAGGTGGTTCACATTTGCAAACCCTCACCTCTGGGAGCAGTTTGTTTGTGGGTTCTCTGGGAGCTCTCCTAGGTCCTGAATAACAGCTTCCTGAGACACACACACACACACACACACACGCTGACTGGTGAGCTGCCATTCACAGCTCCTAACTAGTTTCCATAAGTCTGAGTTTGTATGCTGAACAAGTCCACCCAGCCACTTGAGAGGGAAATGGTGTTCAGGCCTGGAGATTGATTTTCTTTTTACTAAGGATAAGGGTATTGATGTTCCTACCTCTTGTGTATGGATATTTTTCCTTGTTTGTGCAGTGCTGCCCAGCAATTCAGTAAAAGGTTGTTTTGAGTATAACTGCTGTTTCTTTGTCCAAAAATGCAGACTTTTCATTAAATGAAAGCTTTTTATATTTAGAAAGAGAGGCTGGAGAAGAGAGAGAATGGGGGAGAAATAGAGAGGTAAGGCAGGTTGGAGGGAGGGGAAGACAGAGAGAGAGAGAGAGATTATGGAGGGGAGAGGAAGGAGGAGATGTGTGTGTGCATGCATCTGTGGCTCAATCCCAATACCCATCCCCCTCCATTTTGCGCGATCCCACAAGCCCCATCGAGTCCGAGTGGAGTCCCAATTCAACTTTGAGCGAGGCAAAGTGCCTTTTCAGCCCTCTAGTTGACCCTTCAACAAAGCAAATCAAGGTGCAGATTTCCTATCGAGTGTTTCCCAAAACTCACATGAAGCTCTGTGACCCAGCCCTGGAGAGTTGCTTCTAGAATAATGGCTGACAAAAATACTAGGATGGAAACAAATGTAATTAATTATAACTTCATAATGAATCATGCAAAGCATTTACAGTTAAGAGGAATATTTGTGTTAATGTGTAGACAAACTTTTATGCATATTTTGTCATGAAGTTAATTTACTACATTAGCCAGCTAGTTATAGATTTAGCTTGTTATGTGTGCGTTTTGACATTTGTATAAATTGTAGTTCGTGTTGTTTAATGTTTTAGGGACTCCTGAGCAAACAATCAAACCATGCTGTCATCTTGTAAAAGCCAGATGATGTAATGAATCTAGCTAAAGCATTTACTGCTAATTTAATGTACAATTTTTAAGCTTGCCTTCCTGTTCATTACAAAAAAATATCTTTCCTGAATTGCAGCTGAAGTAACGTCGCTAACTCTTTTCTTGCCCATTGTGTAGTCGAGGATAAAACATACCTGCTCCCCTATGGATGCATAGCTATGTAGGAACAGTAGAATAGTGGTTTTAATTTCTTCCTCTGGTTAATCATCAATAATCACCAATAAATTGCAGAAAATGACTGAGTGAAGGAAATGTGACTGTAACATGTCAAATGTATTATGGAATGAAATTCCTGCTTCAGTACTACTCCACATTGACCTACAGCCAGAGGATAGGTACATTACTACTCCACATTGAACTACAGCCAGAGGACGGGTACATTACTACTCCACATTGAACTACAGCCAGAGGACGGGTACATTACTACTCCACATTGACCTACAGCCAGAGGACGGGTACATTACTACTCCACATTGAACTACAGCCAGAGGAAGGGTACATTACTACTCCACATTGAACTACAGCCAGAGGACGGGTACATTACTACTCTACATTGAACTACAGCCAGAGGACAGGTACATTACTACTCTACATTGACCTACAGCCAGAGGATGGGTACATTACTACTCCACATTGAACTACAGCCAGAGGACGGGTACATTACTACTCCACATTGACCTACAGCCAGAGGATGGGTACATTACTACTCCACACTGAACTACAGCCAGAGGACGGGTACATTACTACTCCACATTGAACTACAGCCAGAGGATAGGTACATTACTACTCCACATTGAACTACAGCCAGAGGACGGGTACATTACTACTCCACATTGAACTACAGCCAGAGGACGGGTACATTACTACTCTACATTGAACTACAGCCAGAGGACGGGTACATTACTACTCCACATTGAACTACAGCCAGAGGACGGGTACATTACTACTCCACATTGAACTACAGCCAGAGGACGGGTACATTACTACTCCACATTGAACTACAGCCAGAGGACGGGTACATTACTACTCCACATTGAACTACAGCCAGAGGACGGGTACATTACTACTCTACATTGAACTACAGCCAGAGGACGGGTACATTACTACTCTACATTGAACTACAGCCAGAGGACGGGTACATTACTACTCCACATTGAACTACAGCCAGAGGACGGGTACATTACTACTCCACATTGAACTACAGCCAGAGGACGGGTACATTACTACTCCACATTGACCTACAGCCAGAGGACGGGTACATTACTACTCCACATTGAACTACAGCCAGAGGACGGGTACATTACTACTCCACATTGAACTACAGCCAGAGGACGGGTACATTACTACTCCACATTGAACTACAGCCAGAGGACGGGTACATTACTACTCCACATTGAACTACAGCCAGAGGACGGGTACATTACTACTCCACATTGAACTACAGCCAGAGGACGGGTACATTACTACTCTACATTGAACTACAGCCAGAGGATGGGTACATTACTACTCTACATTGAACTACAGCCAGAGGACGGGTACATTACTACTCCACATTGAACTACAGCCAGAGGACGGGTACATTACTACTCCACATTGAACTACAGCCAGAGGACGGGTACATTACTACTCCACATTGAACTACAGCCAGAGGACGGGTACATTACTACTCCACATTGAACTACAGCCAGAGGATGTGTACATTACTACTCCACATTGAACTACAGCCAGAGGACGGGTACATTACTACTCCACATTGACCTACAGCCAGAGGATGGGTACATTACTACTCCACATTGAACTACAGCCAGAGGACGGGTACATTACGGGAACATTGATGTTTTGCAGTTAGTTGCTCATATGATTGGTCTGTATTTGTTGTATGAGAAATAGAAGTAGTAGAACCTGTGTGTGTGTTCCTGGCTGCTGACGCACATGGCCGAGTGTTGGTGTGTGTCATCAGTCAGACTGCTGGAGGAGCCTTAGGTTGGTTTCCACAGTGAGATGCTCTTCCCTGCAGGGTGGGCCCTGGGGGCACACAGACGCTGGGCCACAGCCTTGACAGACATGATGCATAGACAGGCATACACACACAAACATGAATGCACGCAGACACGAACGAAGAACACACACACACACACACCTTCCCAGCATTCAACCCCGCAGGCAACCAGCTGGACGGTAGGGCACACTGTGGAGCTGTCAGTCAAGCTGGGAAGAGAGGAGGAGGATATTAGGAGAGGCGGAGGGAGGGAGGGAGGGAGGTGCCCAACCCTGCTAGGTTGTTGTTGTTGCAACATTGTAGTACTGTGTCTCATGGAGCCATGGTATGTTTCCCAGAATTCTGTGGAATGCATTCTGAGCTTGAACACTAGGTGGCAGGCTTGTTTGAAACCGCGCTAGCATGGTTCACTGGTCACCTGAGTAGCTCTTACAGTAAATGGCTGATTTACCTCAAACACACTTCACAACTACACAGAGACAAACACAGCTTGGATGCTGTCATCATGTAGCCTTCATCATCATGTAGACAGGAATTTTGTTTTGCAATCAAAATGGTTTCCTCCTGAAGAACATTTTAGCCGAGGGTTTTATAGAACCGTCCGATAACAATCTCTGCACGTTGTAAGGAATGACAAATATCCTGTGTGGGCCAGCCCTAATGCCATGCCATTTAGTCATGTTGATAATATATGTTCTTCAGTAGAGTCTAATGGAAACTGTCTGAGACCTCCCATATAGACAGAGAGACGTGAAAACATAGAAAGCAGGGCTGCACAGGGAGATGCTCTGTGTTTTAGAGTATGATATGGCTGGGAACTAGACTAGGGCTGGATTTCTATTTGAACTCACCTCAGCTATGTTCAGGCAATGTACAAACAGCACCCGGTGCTTACATAATGTAGTTATGCTGAAAACTGGGAGCCTCTACCTGTAATGGGTGTCTAACTTGGAGCTAGTTGTATGGTTTTACAGTGGTAACCCCCAAATCATTCTGTGATTTGATTGGAGCTTGGGGGAAAGAGCTATTAGGGAAATTCTGCAGCAGAGATTTGACTGAATTCCAGTTGTGTTTGTTGTTTGATGAGTCCAGACTCTAACTGGGTGAGTGCTGTGTTGTGGGTGGCTGTGTTGTTGCTCAGTGAGTGCTGTGTTGTGGGTGGCTGTGTTGTTGCTCAGTGAGTGCTGTGTTGTGGGTGGCTGTGTTGTTGCTCAGTGAGTGCTCAGTCAGTCGTCACAATGAGGAGGAACATTGCAACATCCTGCTCCAGGCCCCCGGCTTTGACACAAGTGGAAAATCTATAAATTGCTGAATGTTGGGGGAGAGAGGGAGGAGGCATGTCGTCCATTACAGCTAAGAATCAACTGCCTGTCAACTGAATGCATGGAGGAGGGAGTAGGTGTGGGGGGCCTGAATGCACAGTAAAATCATTCTGCTACTCTACATGGTCCCAGCCCCATTTTGGGTTAAAACTACTCTGGTCATGGTGTTGATCTTATTATTTTTTTTGCCCTTTTTCTCCCCAATTGGTAGTTACAGTCTTGTCTCATCGCTGCAACTCCCGTACAGACTCGGGAGAGGAGAAGGTTGAGAGCCGTGCGTCCTCCGAAACACAACCCAACCAAGCCGCACTACTTCTTGACACAATGCCCACTTAACCCAGCCACACCAATGTGTCAGAGGAAACACCGTACACCTGGCAACCGTGTCAGCATGCAATGCGCCCGGCCCACCACAGGAGTCGCTAGTGCGCGATGGGACAAGGACATCCCTGCTGGCCAAACCCTCCCATAACCTGAACGACACTGGGCCAATTGTGCACCGTCCCATGGGTCTCCTGGTCGCGGCCGGCTGCGACGGAGCCTGGACTCAAACCCAGAATCTCTAGTGGCACAGCTAGCACTGCAGTGCCTTAGACCACTGTGCCACTCAGGAGGGTGTTGATCTTTTTGGAGTGAAAATGACACTAAATAGAGTAAATATCCAACGCTTAGAAATTTACTAATTTAACCCCAACTGCCATATTTATTGGACTCCCTTGCCATTTTTCACTTCTTTGTGTTGTTTTGAATGAACAATCAACTACAGTAGAGTACATTTATATTTTAGTTTGCTTCTTTTGAGTTTTAAGGTTATAAAGCCTTATTTGAATATTTCATAGCATATTACATTATGGTGGTTTGCATGAAGTCAGCCAGCAGTTTTACATCACTTACATTTTGCATTTAAAATGCCTCTCAGAGTAGGGAATAGAGTATAGGAAAGGAAGACTACCTACACCATGTAAACTGGAACCTCTATCTCACTAACGGTTTCTATAAATCCAACCACTTACAGATTGGACTAGTTAAGAAAATGTATGTTTCTTATCTTTGTGTAACATAAGATCAAAAACAATCAATGTACATGCGAAAACACAGATATTGAAACAAACAAAAAAAATCTACCTGCAACAGAGCATGCTGGGAAATATGACAATGAGGCCCCTCCCACATCTGTGGATAACTCCATAGATTTAACTCCCTGTCTCTAATTACTGTTAATGGTTATAAAAGTACTCCGTCAGAATCAGCTCCAGTTATCAAGACTAACTCCAGGGAGCGTATCACTCTCTTGAGAGTTAAGATAACTCCCAGTAAAGTCAATGTTACTCGAATGTATTTAACACTGTGATTTCAACTATCCTTGATTTACTGTGTGCCTGCCTGTGTGTGTAACCAGGAAGTACTGTAGAGTGTTATGCTCTGTCTGTGACCTGCCCTCTGTGCTTTGTGTTGGAGGAGAGACATTTATTAGCCGTAGAGTAGCAGAGTGCCAGTTTGTTTTAACTCTACCCTACCATGCCCTTTAACTGGCCACTGCTAGCAATACCTATCGTATGTATATGTTTCCCTTTCATTTGTTTACTATATAGACCGCCCACTCTCCCCACCTTAAAATAAGTTACTCAAGTTTGTTTATTGAAAGCTTCCCCACATTGGTCTGTGAATACATAAAATAAGAAAAGAAATCAGTGAAAGAAAGAGACAGAGAGAGAGAGACACACAGAGAGAGCGCAGGGCCCCCTGGCTCTGGTCTCTGATTGGTGATTTGGCCCCAGACAGCCAAGGTTAATTGCATTTTAAGACTGAACCAGATGAGGAATTATGAATGTCAGTCTCTCTGACCTCGCTGCATTGTGCCAGGCCTCCGACACATAATCTGTGTCCACACTCACACACACACACACACACACACACACACACACAGGCAGCATGTGTTACACGCACAAACACATTTCCTCAGAATGAGGACAAAAGGCATTTAGTATCTAATTGGCTGTCTGAGGAGTGTGTTATTGTGTGGAGTGGGGCAGCAATGTCTCTCTGAGGGCTCATTGTATAGACACAAATATAATATAGTATAGTGTATAGTGCACAGGCCCATTATTCACCCTCACATACACCCTCAGCCCCTGGTACCTGTATCACCTGACCAGGCCTAACATACTATTGAGCTGGACTACACTGCTGATAAGCCTGGTAGGGTTAGGGTTGTGGGTTAGTGAAAGGAAGCAGAGAAAGAGCTTCTCAGAGTAAATCAACAATTCCTTTTATTTTGATGGAAATTCCCCTTGCCAACATCTTACTGTAGGGTATGCATGCTCAAGTTGGTTTGGAACATAATTATCTGATAAAAAGTGGCATCTTGTCAGAGGACATTGAGTCCTAAGACATGTTATAATGTAGTCCCTCACACCATTCATCCATGTAGCATCACATCAGGTCGTGTGTAGTGTACAGTCAGGCAGACAGGCCCTGGGGGTGTGTGACAGTACGACTCAGGTTCTCTGTAGGTTAGTCCAGGGTAAGATAAGGGTGCAGGTATCAGAGTATATTTAGCTACTGAACAGTGAACTGAGAACTGGAGACAGAAATAGCCTCAGAATGGAGGGATTCTGCACACTTCCTTGTAGGGAATGCATCAAAGGCCTGCATAAACATGAGGACTGTGCAAAGGTCTAGCCATTGTATGCAGTTAAAGGTATAGTTCACCCAAATTACAACACTACGCAACCTGTAAGCAGTCTATGGACAAGGTTTTACAGCAATCCATTTTTCCCTTGGCACTGTTTCCAAATGTATTTGTGGCACAAATCCCATCCAAGTCATGGTACCGATAGGCCTATTAGCATTTTTTTAGTCTGCTTTAATCAAAGCAAATTGTACTGGTCACATACACATATTTAGCAGGTGTTATTGCAGGTGTAGCGAAATGCTTGTGTTCCTAGCTCCAACAGTGCAGTAGTATCTAACAATTCACAACAATACACATCTAAAAGAATGGAATCAAGAAATATATAAATATGGCATTGACTAAAATACAGTCGAATACAGTATATACATATGAAATGAGTAAAACAGTATGTAAACATTATTAAAGTCACTAGTGTTCCATTATAAAAGTGGCCAGTGATTCCATGTCTATGTACATAGGGAAGCAGCCTCTAAGGTGCAGGGTTGAGTAGCCGGGTGGTAGCCGGCTAGGGATGGCTATTTAACAGTCTGATGGCCTTGAGATAGAAGCTGTTTTTCAGTCTCTTGGTCCCAGCTTTGATGCACCTGTTCTGACCTCGCCTTCTGGATGATAGCAGGGTGGACAGGCCGTGGCTTGCGTGGTTGATGTCCTTGATGATCTTTTTGGCCTTCCTGTGACATCGAGTGCTGTAGGTGTCCTGGAGGGCAGGCAGTGTGCCCCCGGTGATGTGATGTTTTGGGCAGACCGCACCACCCTCTGGAGAGCCCTGCGGTTGCGGGTGGTGCAGTTGCCGTACAGCCCGACAGGATGCTCTCAATTGTGCATCTGTAAAAGTTTGTGTGGTTCTTAGGGGCCAAGCCAAATGTTTCAGCCTTCTGAGGTTGAAGAGGAGCTGTTGCGCCTTCTTCGCCACACTGTCTGTGTGGGTGGACCATTTCAGATTATCAGTGATGTGTACGCCAAGGAACTTAAAGCTTTTCACCTTCTCCACTGCGATCCCGTCGACGTGGATAGGGGCGTGCTCCCTCTGCTGTCTCCTGAAGTCCACAATCAGCTCCTTCGTTTTGTTGAGGGAGATGTTTTTCTGGCACCACTCCGCCAGGGCCCTCACCTCCTGCCTGTAGGCTGTCTCGTCATTGTTGTTAATCAGGCCAACTACTGTTGTGTTGTCTGCAAACTTGATGATTGAGTTGGAGGTGTGCGTGGCCACACAGTCATGGGTGAACAGAGAGTACAGGAGGGGGCTGAGGATCAGCGTAGTGGAGGTGTTGTTTCCTACCTTCACCACCTGGGGCGGCCCGTCAGGAAGTCCAGGATCCAGTTGCACAGGGCGGTGTTCAGACCCAGGGCCTCGAGCTTAATGATGTGCTTGGAGGGTACTATGGTGTTGAAGGCTGAGCTATAGTCAATGAACAGCATTCTTACATAGGTATTCCTCTTGTCCAGATGTGATAGGGCAGTCTGCAATGCGATGGCGATTACATCGTCTGTGCATCTATTGGGGCGGTATGCAAATTTAAGTGGGTCTAGGGTGTCAGCTAAGGTGGAGGTGATACGATTCTTAACTAGCCTCTCAAAGCACTTCATGATGACAGAAGTGAGTACTACAGGGCAATAGGCATTTAGTTCAGTTAGCTTTTGCTTTCTTGGGTACAGGAACAATGGTGGACATCTTGAAGCAAGTGGGAACAGCAGACTGGGATAGGGAGAGATTGAATATGTCCGTGAACACTCCAGCCAGATGGTCTGCACATGCTCTGAGGACGCTGTTGTGGAAATTCTTACACAGGGACACTCGAAGTCAATCTTAAATGAATCATTGTTTATTATCAGCGCGCTGGAGAGGTTCCAACAAACTTAATGCACCATAGTGAATGTCTTGTCAGGAGCTCTAACGGGGCAGTCCCGTTAGTTCCCTTATATACTGCAGACAAGTCATATTTGCATGATTTATCTTATTCATCATTCATAATTAATTAACATTTGCTTCATTCATGTGACCGACCACTACCTTACGAGGATTCTTCTCTCCAAGCTGAGACCTTGAAACTGAGATATCTTTCGTTCTCAAAACAACATCTGGGCATACTGCCAAATTTCAGATACTGAAAAAACAGAAAACTTGAGCATGCATAACTATTCACCCCCCTAAGCCAATACTTTGTTGAGCCACCTTTTGCAGCAATTACAGTTGCAAGTATCTTGGGGTTTGTCTCTATAAGCTTGGCACATCTAGACACTGGGATTTTTGCCCATTCTTCAAGGCATAACTGCTCCAGCTCCTTCAAGTTGGATGGGTTCCGCTGGTGTACAGCAATCTTTAAGTCATACCACAGATTCTCAATTGGATTGAGTTCTAGGCTTTGACTAGGCCATTCCAAGACATTTAAATGTTTCCCCTTAAACCACTCGAGTGTTGCTTTAGCAGTATGCTTAGGGTCGTTGTCCTGCTGGAAGGTGAACCTCCATCCCAGTCTCAAATCTCTGTAAGACTGAAACAGGTTTCCCTGAAGAATATCCTTGTATTAACGCCATCCATCATTCCTTCAATTCTGACCAGTTTCCCAGTCCTTGCCGATGGAAAAACAAAACAAAAGCATCATGCTGTGGGGATGTTTTTCCATGGTGTTCTCGGGGTGATGAGAGGTGTTGTTTGCGCCAGATATAGCGTTTTCCTTGATGGCCAAAAAGCTCAATTTTAGTCTCATCTGACCAGAGAACCTTCTCCCATATTTTTGGGGAGTCCCCACATGCCTTTTGGCGAACACCAAACGTGTTTGCCTATTTCTTTCTTTAAGCAATGGCTTGTTTCTGACCATTCTTCCGTAAAGCCCAGCTCTGTGAAGTGTATGGCTTAAAGTGGTCCTATGGACAGATACTCCGATCTCCGCTGTGGAGCTTTGCAGCTCTTTCAGGGTTATCTTTGGTCTCTTTGTAGCCTCTCTGATTAATGCCCCCCTTGCCCGGTCCCTGAGTTTCGGTGGGCGGCCCTCTCTTGGCAGGTTTGTTGTGGTGCCATGTTCTTTCCATTTTTTAATCATGGATTTAATGATGCTCCGTGGGATGTTCAAAGTTTCAGATTTTTTTATAACCCAACCCTGATCTGTACTTCTCCACAACTTTGTCCCTGACCTGTTTGGCGAGCTCCTTGGTCTTCATAGTACCGCTTGATTGATGGTGCCCCTTGCTTAGTGGTGTTGCAGACTCTGGGGCCTTTCAGAACATACATACATACATACATACATACATACATACATACATACATACATACATACATACACACATACACACATACATACATACATACATACATACATACATACATACATACACACATACACACATACACACACTTAGATTGCACACAGGTGGACTATATTTAACTAATTATGTGACTTCTGAAGGTAATTGGTTGCACCAGATCTTATTTAGGGGCTTCATAGCAAAGGGGTAAAATACATATGCACGCACCACTTTTCCATTTAGTATTTTTCAAATTGTTTGAAAGTAGTAATTTTTTTCATTTCACTTCACCAATTTTTCACAATTATGTGTATGTCCATTACATGAAATGCAAATAAAAATCCATTTAAATTACAGGTTGTAATGCAACAAAATAGGAAAAACGCCAAGGGAGATGAATCATTTTGCAAGGCACTGTACGTCTCGTGTCTGAGCTGTTGAATTTTGACTCTGACTGTACTAACATTTTGCCAGTTTGATTGCCTTACGGACGGAATAACTACACTAGTCATCAAGGTTTCACTGAGTCCATAGTGTACAATTCATATTTTAGCAAATTTCCGGTCACTTTCGCAACATACCCAGGTTTTCCGGAATTCCTTGTTGGAAGATTCAGGATTTCCTGCTTAGTCCATCCTGATTATAGAAATCTTCCAAAAGGGATTTCAGGAAAATCTAGGAATTTGGGGAAAGTAGCCAGAATTCTGTAACCCTAACAATTCACATCTAAAAAAATTATAATGAGCTTAGTATTGGTATGTCTGAAAGAAAATCCCCCCCAAAAAATAGCCTGTGCTACAAAAGTCACGTTGCCTGTTTAGCGAACTACCGCTTCCTCCTGATTCGAACCCATGACCCCTGCCTTGCTAGCACACATGACTGTCCTCCTGTCACGGTTGTCGTATGAACGAGACCAAGGCGCAGCGTGCGTATCGTTCCACATCTTTATTTATATGTGAAACTATGCAATACATACAATAAACTATATAAAGAAATGTTTTTTAAAAACAACAAACTGTGACGAAGGTACAACATGCACTAACTCAAAATAATCTCTCACAAACACTAGTGGGAAAAACAACAACTTAAATATGATCCCCAATTAGAGAGAACGATGACCAGCTGCCTCTAATTGGGAATCATACAAAAATCCCAACCTAGAAAAAAGAACCTAGAACACAACATAGAAAATTTAAACTAGACAAAAACCCAACATAGAAAAAAATAACCTAGAACACAACATAGAAAATTTAAACTAGACAAAAACCAACAGAAAATTTAAACTACCGTAAATTCCGGACTATAAGCCACAACTTTTTTCCCAGGCTTTGAACCTCGCGGCTATGACGCGGCTAATATATGGATTTTTCCCGCTTTAATTTTTTTTCGGCCCAAAAAACACATTCTGTGACGTGCTCAGTTTTTTGGCGGCATGAAGCTTTCATTAGACCAATGAAATTGCCGAACGGGTTAAGGTCAAACAACTTTTTTGTTTACTGTTTAGATTAAATCGAGCGCTCTCAAACTTCCCATCATTCTGATTACGGTAGTCATTTTGTCACCCTCATCATGGCAAAGACACGGAGAAATGCATATGATGCAGCTTTCAAGTTGAAGGCGATTGACCTGGCTGTTGGAAAAGGAAATAGAGCTGCTGCACGGGAGCTTGGTCTTAATGAGTCGATGATAAGACGTTGGAAACAGCAGCGTGAGGAATTGACTCAGTGCAAAAAGACAACTAAAGCTTACTGCTCATTTTTTATTTTTTGTTACAAGCCGTGTTTCGTTAAAGCCTATTTATTTTTGTTACAAGCCGTGTTTCGTTAAAGCCTATTTATTTTTGTTACAAGCCGTGTTTCGTTAAAGCCTGTGTAAAGTTCATTTGTTTCAATGTACCGGTAGGCACCTGCGGTTTATAGACATGTGCGGCTTATTTATGTTCAAAATAATATATATTTTTTAATTCAGTGGGTGCGGCTTATATTCAGGTGTGCTTAATAGTCCGGAAATTACGGTAGACAAAAAAACCAACAGAGAAAATTTAAACTAGACAAAAACACCAACAGAGAAAATTTAAACTAGAGAAAAACACCAACAGAGAAAATTTAAACTAGACAAAAAAAACCCAGTCACGCCCTGACCTACTCTATCATAGAAAGTACGAGCTCTCTATGGTCAGGACGTGACACCTTAACAACGTACTAACTTCTTGAGCTGTCGAAAAGTATCTAATTCAATAGCGCCATTGGTGGAATTTCAAGCTAAATGTGGATTGAGATTACAGTCAATTCTTAACTCTGTCAGACTCACCCCTTCTAAACTCGCTACACAGCAAGTGACCCCACACTGCTTGCTTAGCGAGTACCACTTCCTCCTGATTCTTCTCCCACTGCCTTGCTCGTGGGTGTGCCTTCCCTTCTTGACAATGTACTGACCGTTTTGAGCCATTGAAAAATATCTAATTTGATAGCTCCATCGGCGACAAGTTAGCTGTGGAGTGAGGTTACGGTATGTTAAAAACATCACTGTACACTGTTGACACCAGTCAATGTTAGACTAACTGTCCGTGTGTGTGTGTGTGTGTCCACTGCCCACCCCCCCCTCCACAGAACCCAGCTGGCCGGGACTGCGATGGGCAGTTGTGTGATTTATGAGTGGTGTGGGAGCACCACGTCTGAGGGGTTACATGCTTACCAGTGGAGATTTTAGCATGTACATCTTGGTGGGGTAAAATAAATAAAAAGTGGGATGCATGCCAGCAAAGCCACTACACAACACTAAACATTAATTAATTGCACTATAACGGTGACAAACGGTGCCCACAATCTGTTAGGGCCTACATAAAGCTGTCCCAACAGCAGTCCCAACATCTTACCACTGCTACACCTGGCTATCAGCGCAGCCTTGTCTGGCAGCGAAACAGTTCATTCAGCCTCATTTACTGCCTTTAAAAAACATAGCTGATATGGCTGACTTGCATCTAGACGTTCCGCTAGCGGAACACCTGCTCCAATATCCAATGATTGGGCGTGGCGCGAAATACAAACTCCTCGACAATACGAAAACTTCCATTTTTCAAACATATGACTATTTTACAGCATTTTAAAGACAAGACTCTCCTTTATCTAACCACACTGTCCGATTTCAAAAAGGCTTTACAACGAAAGCAAAACATTAGATTATGTCAGGAGAATACCCAGCCAGAAATAATCAGACACCCATTTTTCAAGCTAGCATATAATGTCACAAAAACCAAAACCACAGCTAAATGCAGCACTAACCTTTGATGATCTTCATCAGATGACACTCCTAGGACATTATGTTATACAATACATGCATGTTTTGTTCAATCAAGTTCATATTTATATCAAAAACCTGCTTTTTACATTAGCATGTGACGTTCAGAACTAGCATTCCCACCGAAACTTCCTGTGAATTTACTAAATTACTAAACGTTCACAAACGTTCACAAAAAACATAATTATTTTAAGAATTATAGATACAGAACTCTATGCAATCGCGGTGTCCGATTTTAAAATAGCTTTTCGGTGAAAGCACATTTTGCAATATTCTGAGTAGATAGCTCGCCATCACGGGCTAGCTATTTTGACACCCACCAAGTTTGGTACTCACCAAACTCAGATTTACTATAAGAAAAATTGGATTACCTTTGCTGTTCTTCGTTAGAATGCACTCCCAGGTCTTCTACTTCAACAACAAATGTTGGTTTGGTTCCAAATAATCCATAGTTATATCCAAATAGCGGCGTTTTGTTTGTGCGTTCAAGACACTATCCGAAGGGTAACGAAGGGTGACGCGCGGACGCGTATCGTGACAAAAAAATTCAAAATATTCCATTACCGTACTTCGAAGCATGTCAAACGCTGTTTAAAATCAATTTTTATGCGATTTTTCTCGTAAAATAGCGATAATATTCCGACCGGGAGTCGTTGTTTTCGTTCAAAGACTGATAATCTAAAATGGACTCTTCACGTGCACGCGCACGCCCGTCTCATTGTTCTCAGATCGACCACTATCCAAATGCGCTACTGTTTTTCAGCCATGGGCTGCAAAGTCATCATTCAACGTTCTGGCGCCTTCTGAGAGCCTATGGGAGCCTTAGAAAATGTCACGTTACAGCAGAGATCCTTTGTTTTGGATAGAGATGACAAAGAAGGCCAAGAAATGGTCAGACAGGGTACTTCCTGCATAGAATCTTCTCAGGTTTTGGCCTGCCATTTGAGTTCTGTTATACTCACTGACACCATTCAAACAGTTTTAGAAACTTTGGAGTGTTTTCTATCCAAGGCTACTAATTATATGCATATTCTAGTTTCTGGGCAGGAGTAATAACCAGATTAAATCGGGTACGTTTTTTATCCGGCCGTGAAAATACTGCCTCCTATCCATAACAAGTTAAACAAATGTGGTTTCTAATGACAATTGAGATGTACAAACTATGGCATAAGGGGACGACAAGCGGATAATAGGCAATCTGTCATTTCGATTAAGACTTTAATGAGCGAGCCGGAGTCGGAGCTCGTTTATTCCCGACTTCCCAGTTGTCTTGAACTCACTGAAGTCAAGTTAACAGTTGTTTTGAGCGCGACACAAATCACACTTCATTGACAGCATGGCCAATGTTGAATGTTTATCATTTTAAACTTGGAAAAGAGCCCCTTAATACCAGATTTGGGACCACACAGCCACTGTCACTGATTCCTTCCAAACCACTCGTTGAATTTGCAATTTCCAACTTGTTGTGTAATGTTTATGGCCGATGAGCACCGATACGTTTTATCTATAATTTCTCTTCATTATTTCTCTTCATATGACAAGGATTAAAAAGGATTTGCCAGCAGATTGTCGACTTGATTCATGATGATGACTGCTAGCTAAGATTGTCTTTAACGTCTGCTTCCAACTCACACTCTCAAACACGTAGATCCCCTGAACGCAGCTCACTCTCCAGACCCCAATCACCTGAATTCTGATCACCTGTTCACACACCTGTATGTCATTATCACACACTATTTAGTTCAGTTCTTTGCACCCCATCACTGTGAGGTATTGTTTGTTTTGTGACGCACTTCTATTCTGAGCATCAGTCACCACTGATGCTTACACATACACGTACACACACACAGACTCTCCCTGCCAGCAACAGGTGCGGTAGAAGGGGGCACTGTGGGTGGTTGGCCGCCGCTCATTAGCACAGGCATCACCATTTAGCTGTGTCACTCTCTGCCTCCCTCGTACCACCAGTGGATGTGTGGTTGAGTGATGTGTGGCTGTGGATGTAGGAATGGACATGTCGGAGTCACTCAATCTGAGCAATGGAAGGAGAACAGTGATGCTCTTTATTCCCCAACTGTCCAGTATTGACCTACCATATGTGTATCTGTATAGTCATTGCTGCTCTCCTAATGTGTGCCCACTCTCATGACTTTTGTTAACTTATGATCAAATGCCAGGTACCTTTATAGTTTCTCTTTAGCGTCTTTGGAAACTGAACTTGCTGTCTTGTTCTGCTTTGACTCCCGGGGACAATAATAATAATCACTTATGCCATGTTAATGATATCTGAGTGAGTGACTAACTTACCATTCTAAAAATTGTTAGCTGACGGCTAATTGAGTGAATGTCAGTGACTGACATATCAGTGAGAAACAAGAGAAAAACTGCTGATGCCACCTGGTGGGGCCAAGGTGCAGGCAGGCTCAGGTTCAGGTCAGGCAGAGGTCGGAAATCCAGAGAAGAGGCAACGATACAGGCAGGCAGGCGGGCTCAGAGTCCGGACAGGCAAGTGTCAAAACCAGGAGGGCGAGAAAAAGAGAGACTAGGGAAAAGCAGGAGCTGAGAAAAACGCTGGTTGACTTGACAAATAAGACGAACGAACTGGCAACAGACAAACAGAGAACACAGGTATAAGTACCCAGGGGATAAGGGAGGAGTTGGGCGACAGCTGGGGGGGGTGGAGACAAGCACAAGGACAGGTGAAACAGATCAGGGCGTGACAGTTATGAACAGTAGCCTATTTCTCAAATATTCTAATAGCTTAAGAAGGAGTTGTGCCGCTTTCAAAATAACAAGAATGAAAGTCAGAGTCTATAGATTCTCGGCATGGGCTATAAGATATTCTCAATCACAGCTTCATGAGAGAGAGAACAAACAATAGGCCTATTAAGAAAGTAGCATGACGCAAATAAAGCAATTATTATCCAGAGACACCGACTGAGTTCCACATATTTAAATAAAGTAGCCGGGGGCCCTAAGCGACCTCTTATGATGCTTATGCCTGTAGTCGGCACAGCTGATGTCAGTCCCTTGCCCCCACATGTGTTCCTACTGGTGATTTAAACTAAGGAAGAGGGACACAAAGGAGGACAGGGATGCAGTGGATCCAGAAGAACTTTGGAAAGAAGGCTTCACTCTACACTATGATACTATTCACTTGTGCAGATCACCTTAGAGAAACATCAATGAAGGAGCTTCTGGAGGAGAGTGAGGAGCTTCAGACACCGCTCAACAGCTGTGGAGGCAGATATCACTCTCTCATTCATGACGATAGGGAGGATTCATGCTAGAGAAGATCCAGAACATGGTGAGGATGAATGGAGAAGAACACTGCACCAATTTGATATACGATGAAGCACAAAGAAAGATCAGAGAAGAGTTGATGAAGAACATTGCATTAGGTGTAGCTAGGGGTAACCGGTGCTGCAGGGGTAGTGGGAGGAGCAGCACTGGCCATAGCACTTGCCCCTACTCTTGCTGCAACATTGGCGGGAGTAGGAGTTATGACATGGACATGACGTGGACGGGAGCAGGTTTTATGCCAGTCATTATGTCCATTATAAACTGTTTTGGAATGCAGAAGGAAAGGACAAAGTGGATAGAGCCGAATAGTCCTACTGTAAACTTTAACATCACAATCAATTCATCAATCAATCCAACAATCCTCCACAAGTGACACAATTGACGTCAACGAGCATATCACAGGCAAGCCCTGAAAATCCATAAAGAAACTATCAAAGTACATCAGGTAAACCTGTACGTGAAGGTAATCAGTTAATATCACATTCCCAATAGTGACTCAAACAAAGTTACTCAAGTAACTGCAACTGTAGTTTAATATAATGTGTTTGTTGCATTTGCATACACCTGCATTCTTATTTTCTACATTTGTGTAAACGTAGACCAATCTAGCACATTAAAGGAATAAACATTTGTTTTTTTTCATTAGTCCACTCTTGATACAGCCCCAAAATGTCTTGCAGGTCAGCAAAACATTTGTCAAGATATAGGACTCTTAAAAAGAAAATTGTCACATCATTCATATAACATTTGCAACCCCCCCCCCCCCCCCCCACACACACACACACACACACACACGCGCAGTCTAGTATTTTAGTCATGACACCAAGAGGTTCCAATCTCTTGACAAAGTTGCTGACATAAGGTCACAACAAAGTGTGTGTGATTGGTGTCATTGACTTAATAAAACATCTGTTTTATAAATGCATCCCTGTATTTGTCAGAGTGACTGTCTGATGTATAGTTTCACATTTTGTTCTATTAGAAAACAAGCCTACTTCCTCCTTTAACAATAGCCTTAATCTCAGACACACAGAACAACAATATTGCATCAGATGCTACATTAGTCTATCCACGAGAGATTACAATGGCCTAAAACAAGCCAAGGTAAATCCAGGGTGTGAGATGCAGTCTGACAGGAAACATCCACTCACTGTTCTCACTGGACCGGAAAATAAGCATCATTATTCAAGTAATTTGGCTATAAGGGTATAGTGTTGATCAGCTGTATAAAGGTAGAAAGAATGACGGAGGAGCATGGAGGAACATGATTTCATAAGCCTACAACATTTGTCTCTGTATCTACTAAAAGTTCCCAGAATAATGTTAGTACAATGTATTGCTAGTGTAGTAATTATGAGGGTCGTTCCACAAATCGAGTACATTTTGGTTAGTGTAACTTGGTCAAAATCATATAATTGATTCAGAGTCATTTAAAAGTGCTCCACTGTTTTTGAACATCCAAACAAGTGAAATCAAGATCCACCATTAACATCAAGCTACAGTGAGGGGAAAAAGTATTTGATCCCCTGCTGATTTTGTACGTTTGCCCACTGACAAAGAAATGATCAGTCTCTAATTTTAATGGTAGGTTTATTTGAACAGTAAGAGACAGAATAACAACAACAAAAAATCCAGAAAAACGCATGTCAAAAATTTAAAAAATGTATTTGCATTTTAATGAGGGAAATGACACAGTAGGACACAGTAGGACAGGCTGACACAGTAGGACAGTGAGAGATGGTGTCAGCCAGACTACTTGATTTAGGGAGTGGGGATACCTAGTCAGTTGCACAACTGAATGGATTCAACTGAAATACGTGTCCCGCATTTAACCCAACCCCTCTGAATCAGAGAGGTGTGGGGGCTGCCTTAATCGACATCCACATCATCGGCGCACGGGGAGCAGTTGTTGTTAGGGGTTAAGTGCCTTGCTCAAGGGCAGAACGTTCAATTTTCCACCTTGCCGTCATGGGGATTCAAACCAGCAACCTTTCCGTTACTGGCCAAATGCTCTTAACCGCTAGGCAGCAGCCTCTGTTCGATATTTTCCAGTTTATGTTTCCACGTCGCACAAATGCTTTACAAGTCTTGATAGCCCCAAGCAATTGATTTAGTGTTTATCCAAAAGCTTTCTGCCGGCTCGATAAATCGATCCGTTTTGTGAAGTTGTTAAAAAAAGAAGTTTAATCCTAACTTATTTATGTTCCATCTGGAAATACAGACATCCCACCTTAACCTTCCAAGTAATTTACTTAATATGTACGTCATTGGTTTCACTCCTCCATCCATTTACAACCATCGAGATATATTCACTAATACTAGAATACTTAACTGGGATCTGTTGGTATTAAAGATACCCAAATATAACTTCACGGTGGAACTGCTTCCAGAAATATATTGGAAGCAATTTAAAAACATTAACACCACTGAAAGCCCAGGCTCAGAGAAAGCAGATTATCTTTTAATAAAGATGTATGAATGTGGAGGCTTTGTAAATCTCTCGGTGTTTGTGGTGGGACTTGTTGTTTAGGTCAGAGTCTTTGCTGTGTCTCGCTGAGTCTGTAATGAATGTGACACAACTCGTGGAGAGCTAGGAGCTTGTTATTGGCTCGTATTCCTGTTGTTCATGCTGTCTGTGACCAGGTTGGGTTGTTCTATTCTGGTCTCACAGACATTCAATCCTTTACAGCAGGATTACCCAAAAAAGAAACACCAGCAAATCAGTTTCAAGTGATTTTTAATTTTTGGAAATCTGTTCTAAGGTATTCCCACGCATAATAGAGAGAAATACACTGAGTGTACAAAACATTATTAACACCTGCTCTTTCCATGACAAAGACTGACCAGGTGAATCCAGATGAAGCTATAATCCCTTATTGATGTCACTTGTTAAATCCACTTCCATCAGTGTAGATCAGGGATGGGCAACTGGTGTGTATATGTATATATATGTATGTATGTATGTATGTGTGTGTGATGTGTGTGTGTGTGTGTGTGTGTGTATGTATGTGTGTATATATATATATATATATATATATATATATATATATATATATACACACACATATACACATATACAAATATATATATATATACACATATACATATATATATATATACTGCTCAAAAAAATAAAGTGAACACTTAAACAACACAATGTAACTCCAAGTCAATCACACTTCTGTGAAATCAAACTGTCCACTTAGGAAGCAACACTGATTGACAATAAATTTCACATGCTGTTGTGCAAATGGAATAGACAACAGGTGGAAATTATAGGCAATTAGCAAGACACCCCCAATAAAGGAGTGGTTCTGCAGGTGGTGACCACAGACCACTTCTCAGTCCCTATGCTTCCTGGCTGATGTTTGTGGTGGCTAATTTCTGCATTACCAACTGAGAAGAGTTACAAACACACCAGTCCGAGTTAAACTACATCTTTAATACTTAAGATACTTTTGCACAAGTTCTTGACCTTCAATAATGCACTCTCTCGAATGAACCAGGAAGGTGATTACACAATGGCTACAGAGATCTTTTATAGCAACGATACACCCCCTACAACGTACATTGACAAACCACAGATACTTAGTAACAGTTCACAAAGATTAAGTTTTGTATGACAGATATCCATAAAACACAGCAGACAGTAACTGCTATGTCAACCTGGTTCATTGAATGGCCCAGTATCTGGTCTCCTTAGAACCGTCCCTCCCTGGTACGGTATAGAACAAAAACACCATTTCATCCAATGGCATATATCAATTGTCAACTCTAGATACTCCCATCTCAAGCAAACCCCCTCTTGACCCTACTCCTGGACAGGCTCACTAGGGAGTGAGCCTCTAGGCCATATATTATCACAGGATAAGTGCGAGATCTAAGAGAGGACATACAAGGGTCCATTTACTGCCATAATCCTCCCCACAATAAAGAAAAGGAGGGAGTGACTTGCTCACAGACATTGTGGAGACAAGTCATTGGTTCCCCATTAATCACGCCATCCCTTCACATGGTTTAAGAATAAGTAAAGACACATTCCCATGACGACAAGTCTGACCTCTCCCCTCTCTGGGCCCCAAGTGTCTGAGCCCCAGCTAAGGTAGACATGCAACTGAAAAGACACCAGAGTCCAATGGACACTTTCTAATGACAAGTACCTCAAATAAGCATATTATACTAATAAAACAACTTAATTATCTATGTTACCCAACTAATTCTGATTTGTCCACGACATGTTTTGGTCACTTTTGAATGCTGGCGGTGCTTTCACTCTAGTGGTAGCATGAGACGGAGTCTACAACCCACACAAGTGGCTCAGGTAGTGCAGCTCATCCAGGATGGCACATCAATGCGAGCTGTGGCAAGAAGGTTTGCTGTGTCTGTCAGCGTAGTGTCCAGAGCATGGAGGCGCTACCAGGAGACAGGCCAGTACATCAGGAGACGTGGAGGAGGCCGTAGGAGGGCAACAACCCAGCAGCAGGACCGCTACCTCCGCCTTTGTGCAAGGAGGAGCAGGAGGAGCACTGCCAGAGCCCTGCAAAATGACCTCCAGCAGGCCACAAATGTGCATGTGTCTGCTCAAACGGTCAGAAACAGACTCCATGAGGGTGGTATGAGGGCCCGACGTCCACAGGTGGGGGTTGTGCTTACAGCCCAACACCGTGCAGGACGTTTGGCATTTGCCAGAGAACACCAAGATTGGCAAATTCGCCACTGGCGCCATGTGCTCTTCACAGATGAAAGCAGGTTCACACTGAGCACATGTGACAGACGTGACAGAGTCTGGAGACGCCGTGGAGAACGTTCTGCTGCCTGCAACATCCTCCAGCATGACCGGTTTGGTGGTGGGTCAGTCACGGTGTGGGGTGGCATTTCTTTGGGGGGCCGCACAGCCCTCCATGTGCTCGCCAGAGGTAGCCTGACTGCCATTAGGTACCGAGATGAGATCCTCAGACCCCTTGTGAGACCATATGCTGGTGCGGTTGGCCCTGGGTTCCTCCTAATGCAAGACAATGCTAGACCTCATGTGGCTGGAGTGTGTCAGCAGTTCCTGCAAGAGGAAGGCATTGATGCTATGGACTGGCCCTCCCGTTCCCCAGACCTGAATCCAATTGAGCACATCTGGGACATCATGTCTCGCTCCATCCACCAACGCCACGTTGCACCACAGACTGTCCAGGAGTTGGCGGATGCTTTAGTCCAGGTCTGGGAGGAGATCCCTCAGGAGACCATCCGCCACCTCATCAGGAGCATGCCCAGGCATTGTAGGGAGGTCATACAGGCACGTGGAGGCCACACACACTACTGAGCCTCATTTTGACTTGTTTTAAGGACATTACATCAAAGTTGGATCAGCCTGTAGTGTGGTTTTCCACTTTAATTTTGAGTGTGACTCCAAATCCAGACCTCCATAGGGTTGATAAATTGGATTTCCATTGATTATTTTTGTGTGATTTTGTTGTCAGCACATTCAACTATGTAAAGAAAAAAGTATTTAATAAGATTATTTCTTTCATTCAGATCTAGGATGTGTTGTTTAAGTGTTCCCTTTATTTTTTTGAGCAGTATATATATATATATATATATATATATATATATATATAGTACCAGTCAAAAGTTTAGACACGCCTACGCATTCCATGGTTTTTCTTTATTTTTACTATTTTCTACGTTGTAGAATAATAGTGAAGACACCAAAACTATGAAATAACATGTCTGTCCTGCCTGCCTGCCCGCCTGCCCATCTGTTCTTCCTTCCTTCCTTCCTTCCTTCCTTCCTTCCTTCCTTCCTGTATAATGAGATCTGAAGGAGACAATACTTTCCCATCACTTTGCTCCCTGGTGGTGGGAACAGACAGTATCGAACACCCTGCTCTCTTTCCTCAATCTCTCTCCATCCTCTCATTCTCTCAATTCAAGGGCTTTATTGGCATGGGAAACATATGTTAACATTGCCAAAGCAAGTGAAATAGATAATAAACAAAAGTGAAATAAATAAAAATGAACAGTAAACATACTGGACCGAAGGTCCAAAAGAATAAAGACATTTCAAATGTCATATTATGTATATATACAGTGTTGTAACGATGTGCAAATAGTTAAAGTACAAAAGGGAAAATAAATAAACATAAATATGGCTTGTATTTACAATGGTGTTTGTTCTTCACTGGTTGCCCTTTTCTTGTGGCAACAGGTCACAAATCTTGCTGCTGTGATGGCACACTGGTATTTCACCCAGTAGATATGGGAGTTTATCAAAATTGGGTTTGTTTTCAAATTCTTTGTGGATCTGTGTAATCTGAGGGAAATATGTGTCTCTAATATGGTCATAGATTTGGCAGGAGGTTAGGAAGTGAAGCTCAGTTTCCACCTCATTTTGTGGGCAGTGTGCACATAGCCTGTCTTCTCTTGAGAGCCAGGTCTGCCTACAGCGGCCTTTCTCAATAGCAAGGCTATGCTCACATAGTCAAAGCTTTCCTCAAGTTTGGTTCAGTCACAGTGGTCAGGTATTCTGCCACTGTGTACTCTCTGTTTACGGCCAAATATTATTCTAGTTTGCTCAGTTTTTTTGGTTAATTCTTTCCAATGTGTTAAGTAATTATCTTTTTGTTTTCTCATGATTTGGTTGGGTCTAATTGTGTTGCTATCCTGGAGCTCTGTGGGGTCTGTTTGTGTTTTGTGAACAGAGCCCCAGGACCAGCTTGCTTAGGGGACTCTTCTCCAGGTTCATCTCTCTATAGGTAATGGCTTTATGGAAGGTTTGGGAATCACTTCATTTTAGGTGGCTGTAGAATTTAACCTCTCTTTTCTAGATTGTGATAATTAGCGCGCATTATTATTTGGTGTTTTACGTTGTATACAGAGAATATTTAATGCAGAATTCTGCATGCAGAGTCTCAATTTGGTGTTTGTCCCATTTTGTGAATTCTTGGTTGGTGAGCAGACCCCAGACCTCACAACCATAAAGGGCAATGGTTTCTATAACTGATTCAAGTATTTTTAGCCAGATCCTAATTGGTATGTCTAATTTGATGTTCCTTTTGATGGAATAGAAGGCCCTTCTTGCCTTGTCTTTCAGCTCGTTCACAGCTCTATGGATTTACCTGTGGCGCTGATGTTTAGGCCGAGGTATGTATTAGAAGTCGACCGATTAATCGGAATGGCCGATTAATTAGGGCCGATTTCAAGTTTTCATAACAATCTGTAATCGGCATTTTTGGACACTGATTATGGCCGTTTACATTGCACTCCACGAGGAGACTGCGTGGCAGGCTGACTACCTGTTATGCGAATGCAGTAAGAAGCCAAGGTAAGTTGCTAGCTAGCATTAAACTTATCTTATAAAAAAACAATGTTAACATAATCACTAGTTAACTACACATGGTTGATGATATTACTAGTTTATCTATCTTGTCCTGCGTTGCATATAATCAATGCGGTGCCTGTTCATTTCTCATCGAATCACAGCCTACTTCGCCAAACAGGTGATTTAACAAGCGCATTTGCGAAAAAAGCACTGTCGTTGCACCAATGTACCTAACCATAAACATCAATGCCTTTCTTAAAATCAATACACAAGTATATATTTTTAAACCTGCATATTTAGTTAATATTGCCTGCTAACATGAATTTCTTTTAACTAGGGAAATTGTGTCACTTCTCTTGCGTTCCGTGCAAGGAGTCAGGGTATATGCAGCAGTTTGGACCGCCTGGCTTGTTGCGAACTGTGTGAAGACCATTTATTCCTAACAAAGACTGTAATTAATTTGCCAGAATTTTACATAATTATGACAACATTGAAGGTTGTGCAATGTAACAGCAATATTTAGACTTATGGATGCCACCCGTTAGATAAAATGCGGAACGGTTCTGTATTTTGCTGAAAGAATAAACGTCTTGTTTTCGAAATGATAGTTTCCGGATTCGACCATATTAATGACCTAAGGCTGGTATTTCTGTGTGTTATTATAATTAAGTCTATGATTTGATATTTGATAGAGTAGTCTGACTGAGCGGTGGTAGGCAGCAGCAGGCTCGTAAGCATTCATTCAAACAGCACTTTCCTGCATTTGCTAGCAGCTCTTCGCAATGCATTGCGCTGTTTATGACTTCAAGCCTGTCAACTCCCGAGATTAGGCTGGCAATACTAAAGTACCTATTAGAACATCCAATAGTCAAAGGTATATGAAATACAAATGTTATAAAGAGAAATAGTCCTATAATAACTACAACCTAAAACTTCTTACCTGGGAATATTGAAGACTCATGTTAAAAGGAACCACCAGCTTTCATATGTTCTCATGTTCTGAGCAAGGAACTTAAACGTTATCTTTTTTACATGGCACATATTGCACTTTTACTTTCTTCTCCAACACTTTCTTTTTGCATTATTTAAACCAAATTGAACATGTTTCATTATTTATTTGAGACTAAATTGATTTTATTGATGTTTTATATTAAGTTAAAATAAAATTGTTCATTGTTCATTCAGTATTGTTGTAATTGTCATTATTACAAATGTATATATAAAAATCGGCCGATTTAATTGGTAGCGGCTTTTTATGGTCCTCCAATAATCAGTATCGGCGTTGAAAAATCATAATCGGTCAACCTCTAGTATGTATAGTTTTTTGTGTGCTCTAGGGCAATGGTGTCGAGATGGAATTTGTATTTGTGGTGCTGGCGACTGGACCTTTTTTGGAACAACATTATTTTTTTCTTACTGAGATTTACTTTCAGGGCCCAGGTCTGGCTGAATCTGTGTAGAGGATCTAGGTGCTGCTGTAGGCCCTCCTTCACTCTCATTTTCTCTCTCTCTCTCTCCCTCTCGCGCTCTCTCTCTGTCTCCCTCTCTCTGCAAATAAACATAAGTGATGACTTGTCTTCTGGCTGGTCTGACCAGATTAAATTCCCTGTTAGTGGAAGTAGACAAATAAACACTCTGCAGGATGATTCCACGATGCCAGATATATCTCCCTAGTCGTGCCATGCAGATTGGACGAGTGCATTGTAATCCTGTTAGCTCTCTCTCACTGTCACGCCAAGCCCTGCCACGTTGGGAGGCAGCACACACACCCAAACACACACCGACATTCATGCATGGCCACACACACACATGCACGCATGCATAGCCACACACACGGACACACAACGTATGCAGTTTCACTAACGTCTAATCATTTATTCATTTCCAGACTAGGGAACATGTCAGAGAAAGTTCAGCGTGTGCAAACATTCACATTATTGCCTCCATGCCCCTGAGTGTGTGTGTGTGTGTGTGTGTGTGTGTCTGCTCATGTGTGTGTGTGTGCGTGCCTGTGTATGTGTGTGTTTGCTTAGTAACCCAAACATCACCCTCGTTATTCTTATAGCACTTAAACCTGCACTGCGTAGCTATGTGTGTACAGGTGTTTTTGTAGACGCCTCTGGCAAGAATGCAGTATTGTTTGTAGATTTGAACACGATATCCCAGAAACCCCTACTCCCATTGGTAGTCGCCGCTGGGATTACGTAGCATCAACATCCGCTCTGAGACTTTGTGGCTTTGTTATCTAGTGCAGGTATTCCCCAGGGGTACGCGAAGTGCCGTCGGGGGTACGCCAAATAAAAATGTGATTCCACATTTTTTTTCTCACATTTTTAAACAGTACATTTATATTTTCCAATGGGCTATACATTTATTTATTTATTTTTTCTTCGCCTGAGTAGCCTCGTTTCACTGCCAAAAATAAAATGAAACCATCTAGTGTTCAGCGAAATAACAACACAATGTCAAATACAGGTAGCCTAGTCAAATAATTAACATCCAATCACATTAACCGTTACTCTCTCGTGGGAAACCTTCACTCTTGCGCAGACATTTAGAAACGAAACATGACAGTTTGAAAAATAAGACACGGGAGTATTTTGGGCGAGAATTAAGATGACTTTCGAGTAGTAAGACATGTATAAAAGCAACAGATACCATTAATAAGAAGGGGCTAGAAGCATCTTATATGGTGAGCTACCGAGTGGCAAGGACAGGCAAGCCCCATGCTATTGTGGAGGACTTAATTCTCCCTGCTGCCGCGGATATGGCTGGAACAATGCTGGAGGGAAAGGCCAAAAAACAATACAGACAATGCCTTCATCAAACAACACTGTTTCACGACCCATCAGTGACATGGCAGGAGATGTTTTGAAACAATTACCGCTTCGCATACAAGCCAGTGAATTCTATGCGTTACAGCTGGATGAGTCAACAGACGTGGCGGGCCTGGCACAGCTCCTGGTATATGTCCGTTACATTTATGGGGGGTCAATTAAGGAAGACATCCTCTTCTGCAAACCACTGGAAACAGGGCAACGTGAGAAGATATTTTTAAAGTACTGGCCAGCTTTGTGATATCAAATGGACTTTGGTGGTCAAGATGTGTTGGTATCTGTACTAATGGCGCAAAAGCCATGACAGGAGACCTAGTGGAGTGGTAACGTGTGTGCAAGCAGTTGTTCCCAATGCCACTTGGGTACACTGCAGCATCCACGAGAGGCTCTTCCTGCCAAGGGAATGCCTGACAGCTTGAAAGACGTTTTGGACACTACAGTGAAAATGGTTAACTTTGTTAAAGCAAGGCCCCTGAACTCTCGTGTATTTTCTGCACTATGCAATGATATGGGCAGCGACCATGTAACACTTTTACAACATACAGAAGTGCGCTTGTTATCAATGGGCAAAGTATTGACACGTTTTTTTAAATTGAGAGACGAGCTTAAAGTTTTCTTTACTGACCATCATTTTTATTGTCTGACCGCTTGCATGATGAGTTTCTCACATGACTGGCCTATCTGGGTGATGTCTTTTCTCGCTTGAATGATCTGAATCTAGGATTAAAGGGACTCTCAGCAACTATATTCAATGTGCACGACAAAATTGAGGCTATGATTAAGAAGTTGGAGCTCTTCTCTGTCTGCATTAACAAGGACAACACACAGGTCTTTCCATCATTGTATGATTTTTTTTCTGTGCAAATGAACCCAAGCTTACAGACAATGTCAAATGTGATCTAGCGAAGCACCTGAGTGAGCTGAGCGCGCAATTACACAGGTACATTCCCGAAACGGACGACACAAACAACTAGATTCGTTATCCTTTCATCCCCTGCCTCCAATCCACTTACCAATATCTGAACAAGAGAGCCTCATCGAAATTGCAACAAGCGGTTCTGTGAAAATGTTATTTAATCAGAAGCCACTGAGATTTCTGGATTGGGCTGCGCTCAGAGTTTCTTGCCTTGGCAAATCGCGCAATCGCACTGTTAAGACTGATGCCCTTTGCAACCATGTTGTGAGATTGGATTCTCGGGCCTCACTAGTCTCCGGACAACCTCGCGAGTGCACCTGCATGAATTGCAGGGAGACTCCTGCACCTTACAACACACAACTGCTGCCATTTCCCCACTTCAATATTCCATGTATGTATTAAGTACTGTATGTTTGCTTAACAGGTTAACACCTTCCATGACTACACTGTACTTTATTCTTCATTTGGATCCCAATTAGGAAAAATACTCAATTTCGGGATATCTTTGTAAGTTTTTTTGTGTGTGCATTTTTCCTTGGTCTGGGTGATATCAGTTCAGTACTTTATCAGAATGTTTCCCCTTACACTGTGCTTTTGTTATTTTTATTTTTTAAGTTACAGAGACTACCTTGTATCCTTGTTTATCTCCCTAATAAAACTATTTTTTTACATTTTATTTCACCTTTATTTAACCAGGTAGGCTAGTTGAGAACAAGTTCTCATTTACAACTGCGACCTGGCCAAGATAAAGCAAAGCAGTGCGACACAAACAACAACACAGAGTTACACATGGAATAAACAAGCTTACAGTCAATAACGCAATAGAAAAAAAGAAAGTCTATATACAGTGTGTGCAAATGGCGTGAGGAGGTATGGCAATAAATAGGCCATAGTAGCAAGTAATTACATTTTAGCAAATCAACACTGG
Source organism: Salmo trutta (assembly GCF_901001165.1). Lineage (NCBI taxonomy): Eukaryota > Metazoa > Chordata > Actinopteri > Salmoniformes > Salmonidae > Salmo > Salmo trutta. The sequence goes on from NC_042957.1 coordinate 25,741,861, forward strand.
AGTGATAGATGTGCAGATGAGGATGTGCAAGTAGAAATACTGGTGTGCAAAAGAGCAGAAAAGTAAATAAAAACAATATGGGGATGAGGTAGGTAGATTGGATGGGCTATTTACAGATGAGCTATGTACAGCTGCAGCGATCGGTTAGCTGCTTGGATAACTGATGTTTTAAAGTTAGTGAGGGAAATATAAGTCTCCAGCTTCAGCGATTTTTGCAATTCGTTCCAGTCATTAGCATCAGAGAACTAAAAGGAAAGGCGGCCAAAGGAGGTGTTGGCTTTGGGGATGACCAGTGAGATATACCTGCTGGAGCGCGTGCTATGGGTGGGTGTTGTTATCGTGACCAGTGAGCTCAGATAAGGCGGAGCTTTACCTAGCAAAGACTTGGAGCCAGTGGGTCTGGCGACGAATATGTAGTGAAGGCCAGCCGATTAGAGCATACAGGTCGCAGTGGTGGGTGGTTTAACCTGTTTGGTATAGGGGGCAGTATTGAGAATTTTGGAAAAAATATGTTCCCATTTTTAACTGCCTCCTACACCAACTCAGAAGCTAGAATATGCATATTATTGTTCAGGTTTGGATAGAAAACACTCTGAATTTTCTAAAACTGTTTGAATGGTGTCTGTGAGTATAACAGAACTCCTATGGCAGGCAAAAACCTGACAAGGTTTCAAGCAGGAAGTACCCTGTCTGACAAGGAGTCGTGCGTCTTACCTCTTTTTATTGAAAAGTAAGGATCTTAGCTGTAACGTGACAATTCCCAGGGCTCCAATAGGCTCTCAGAGCCCGCGAAATAACTGAAGGTTTACGAGGGAACCTCAGGTTGAAATATATTATCGCCTTTTGTAAGTGGATGCTCGGAGGACCTTTCAATGATGCGCGTGCATGAGTCGCTTCTGAGGAGAAATTTTATTCGGCTGTTTAGGCTCAATGCATACTCCCGGTCGGAATATTATCACTTCTCTACGACATAAATGGCATAAAAATTGGTTTTAAACAGCGGTTGACATGCTTCGAAGTACGGTAATGGAATATTTAGACATTTTTGACACGCCAATGCGCCATGCGCGACACCGCGAAGAAGCATTCTAGAACTCACGAACAAAACGTCGCTGTTTGGATATAACGATGGATTATTTGGGACCAAACCAACATTTGTTATTGAAGTAGAAGTCCTGGCAGTGTATTCTGATGAAGAACAAGCAAGGTAAGAACATCTTTCTTATAGGAAATGTGATTTTGGTGGATGCTGACCTGGGTGGGTATCTAAATAGCTAGCCCTGTAATGCCGGGCTATGTACTTAGATTATTGCAAAATGTGCTTCATCCGAAAAGCTATTTTAAAATCGGACATATCGAGTGCATAGAGGGGTAATGTATCTATAATTCTTAAAATAATTGTTATGCTTTTTGTGAACGTTTATCGTGAGTAATTTAGCAAACTGTTAGTAAATTCACCGGAAGTTTGCGGTGGTTATGCTTTTTCTGAACGTCACATGCTAATGTAAAAAGCTGGTTTTTGATATAAATATGAACTTGATTGAACAGACATGCATGTATTGTATAACACAATGTCCTAGGTGTGTCATCTGATGAAGATTATAAAAGGTTAGTGCTGCATTTAGCTGTGGTTTGGGTTTATGTGACATGATATGCTAGCTTGAAAAATGGGTGTCTGATTTTTTCTGGCTGGGTACTCTGCTAACATAATCTAATGTTTTGCTTTTGTTGTAAAGCCTTTTTGAAATCGGACAGTGGGGTTAGATTAACGAGATTCTTGTCTTTAAATAGCTGTGAAATAGTCATATGTTTGAGAAATTGAAGTTATAGCATTTCTAACGATTCAAAAATCGCGCCACTGGATTTCAGTGGCTGTTACGTAGGTGGGACGAGTTCGTCCCACATGTACTAGAGAGGATATGGGGCTTTGGTGACAAAACGGATGGCACTGTAATAGACTGCATCCAGTTTGCTGAGTAGAGTGTTGGAGGCTATCTTGTAAATGACATCGCCAAAGTGGAAGATCGGTAGGATAGTCAGTTTTACTAGGGTATGTTTGGCGGTGTGAGTGAAGGAGGCTTTATTGCGGAATAGAAAGCCGATTCTAGATTTAATTTGGGATTGGAGATGTTTAATATGAGTGTGGAAGGAGAGTTTACAGTCTAGCCAGACACCTAGGTATTTGTAGTTGTCCACATATTCTAAGTCAGAACCATCCAGAGTAGTGATGCTAGTCAGGCGGGCAGGTGCGGGCAGCGAACGGTTGAAAAGCATGCATTTAGTTTTACTAGCGTTTAAGAGCAGTTGGAGGCCACGGAAGGAGTGTTGTATGGCATTGAAGCTCGTTTGGAGGTTTGTTAACAGTGTCCAAAGAAGGGCCAGATGTATACAGAATGGTGTCGTCTGCATAGAGGTGGATCAGGGAATCACCCGCAGCAAGAGCGACATCGTTGATATATACAGAGAAAAGAGTCGGCCCAAGAATTGAACCCTGTGGTACCCCCATAGAGACTGGCAGAGGTCCGGACAACAGGCCCTCCGATTTGACACACTGAACTCTGTCTGAGAAGTAGTTTGTGAACCAGGCGAGGCAGTCATTTGAGAAACCAAGGCTGTTGAGTCTGCCGATAAGAATACGGTGATTGACAGAGTCGAAAGCCTTGGCCAGGTCGATAGACGGCTGCACAGTACAATCTTATATCAATGGCAGTTATGATATCATTTAGTACCTTGCGCGTGGCTGAGGTGCACCCGTGACCAGCAACCAGTTTGCACAGCGGAGAAGGTACGGTGGGATTCGAAATGGTCAGGGATCTGTTTATTAACTTGGCTTTCGAAGACTTTAGAAAGGCAGGGCAGGATGGATATAGGTCTGTAACAGTTTGGGTCTAGAGTGTCACCCCCTTTGAAGAGGGGGATAACCTTGGCAGCTTTCCAATCTTTAGGGATCTCGGACCATACGAAAGAGAGGTTGAACAGACTGGTAATAGGTGTTGCAACAATGGCGGCGGATAATTTTAGAAAGAGAGGGTCCAGATTGTCTAGCCCAGCTGATTTGTACGGGTCCAGGTTTTTCAGCTCTGTCAGAACATCTGCTATCTGGATTTGGGTGAAGGAGAAGCTGGGGAGGCTTGGGCAAGTCGCTGCGGGGGGTGCGGAGCTGTTTGCTGGGGTTGGGGTAGCCAGGAGGAAAGCATGGCCAGCCGTAGAGAAATGCTTATTGAAATTCTTGATTATCATGGATTTATCGGTGGTGACAGTGTTACCTAGCCTCAGTGCAGTGATCTGTGTAATTGGGCCAAATTTGTACTGTATTTACACCAGGGTAGGCCATCCGTCTTCTGAATATCTACCCACCTGTTGGTCTGCTCATTTTGAAGTGTAAACCGTCAAGAGCTTAGATATCCAGGAAAAGAGAACCGTTAAGTAAATCATTCTAAAACCATTCCAGAAGTACAATTATGACTATATGCTATATAGAAAATGCACAAGTATTGTTTCTCACACAAGTTTATTGTTGCCCTCACAAACTTCCCTTATTTATATGTTTGGCTGTAGGCCCACCTCTTTCAACAACAATTCGGAGTACTCTGTAGGTTTTCACACTTCCCGGGAACCACCAAGTCTGACAACAGGGAAAGCTCCGGTCCTTCCCAGTTCATAGGTGTGCTTACTGCACCTTGTGTTGCATGACGACATCTCCTCGAAGTTGTAACAGCTCAGCCGTTGTTGGTGGTGGTACTTCAGGGAGTCGTGGGTCATCTAACCACAGGATCATTGTCCTAGGTAGCCCCATTTGAGAGCCCAGTCTTCTCAACACTGCTCTCTGAAGTTCTGGGATGTCGGTGTAGTCCTGTGCAGTTTTCAATGCGTAGACACTTCACCTTAAAGACATGTTATTGTAGCTTGTCCTTTAGCTGAAAGATAGAACAATATTTGGTGAGTATTTTGTCTGTAGAATTAACTATCACACCTGATTCAACTAATTGTATTCTAAACTGAAGACCGTGATTAGTTGATTATTGGAGTCATGTGTTAGCTGGGGCAAAAGAGTGTCACAAATCAAGCCCCAGAGGACTGGAGTTGACCACCCCTAACCTAGATCAGAGATAAAACTAGCTAGTTTTAGAATGTTGTGTTGTACAACAGCTGACTAAAGACGGGGCATTCAGATCAAGAACACAAGATGTGCAGTTGAGAATTTCCATGGTAACAGTGCCGCTTTACAGTTCCGTGATGAAACTTTCGAACAAAGTTGCCACTTGTTGTAGCAAACAAGTGTCATGAAATACATGCACCAGAAACAGAAACAGGCTACAGTTTTTGACTTGTCAGCAAGCCAAGCTAGCTATGTACAGCAAAATAGTTAGCCATCTATCTGCTTGTCTAGCTAGCTAGCTGCTTACCTGAACACAGAATGTTACTGCACTGTTCTTTGAATGGCTAAATGGATCCGTCTCATCGCAAGACTTTGGCTAAATTTGACATGTTGAATCTTGAATACTCCAGCCAACGACATGAGACGTTCTAAAACTAAACAGTTCAGATCAAACAAAACGTTGCGTCATGTCTCATCTGAACTGGGCTTTGTGGCTATGCAGTGCCAGTACAATTGTGTGAACTGAGGTAGCTAGCTAGCTGGCCAATATCAGCGTGGTTTTCGGACCACAGACATCAAAAATGTAACAAGGTCAAGTAACGTTTTGCACGTGTTAGCTAGTTACAACTAACTAGTGAAGCAACATGTTATATTCAAATGAAACAAACCAATGTCACAGTCTGCTAACAAGCTATTAGCTAACATTAACTAGATAGTTAATACTAACTATTGAACACGTGGCTTGAAAACAATCAAAACAACTAATCAAAAATATTACTTGCATGCATATTTACAACTAAATAGCAACATTTTACTTTATATCTAGCAAAATATTTTATTTAGCTCGCTGTCTTACATATTCAGCAGAAAAAAAGAAAATTCTGGGATGGTTTTGAATCCCTTCAACCCCCTTAGTTCTCTCCACTGTGTGAACGCAAATCCGAGGTTTACTCTTGTCTTGACCCGGGCTCTATCGCTTTCCCCTTTTGCCTGTCTGCTCTCAATGTTTCCGTTTTTTGGCTTAGATGGAGGACTAGTTGCTGCTGGGTCAGGTTGTAAGCTAGATATCGCGACTAGCCATTAACCAAGTTTTGGCCATGGTAGCTAGCTATCACAAATCAAAATTAAATCACATTTTATAGGTCACATACACATGGTTAGCAGATGTTATTGCGAGTGTAGCAAAATACTTGTGCTTCTAGTTTTGCGCGAATGCCACCATCTATCCACGGTTTCTGGTTAGGGTAGGTTTTAATAGTCACAGTGGGTACAACATCTCCTATGCACTTCCTTATAAACTCACTCACTGAATCAGCCTATAAATCGATATTATTCTCTGAGGCTACCTGGAACATGTCCCAGTCTGCGTGATCAAAACAATCTTTAAGCGTGGATTCCGATTGGTCAGACCAGCGTTGAATATTCCCTGTCACGGGTACATCCTATTTGAGTTTCTGCTGATAGGAAGGGAGGAGCAAAATTAAGTCGTGATCAGATTTGCCAAAAGGAGGGCGGGGGAGGGCCCCGTATGCATCGCGGAAGTTAGCAGTAGCAGTGGTCCAGTGTCTTGCCAGCGCAAGTGCTACAATCAACATGCTGATAGAATTTAGGTAGCCTTGTTCTCAAATTTGCTTTGTTAAAATCCCCAGCTACAATAAATGCAGCCTCAGGATATATGGTTTCCAGTTTGCATAGAGTCCAGTGAAGTTCCTTGAGGGCCGTTGTGGTATCGGCTTGAGGGGGGATATACACGGCTGTGATAATAACCAACGAGAATTCTCTTGGAAGATAATACGGTCAGAATTTGATTGTGAGAAATTCTAGGTCAGGTGAACAAAAGGACTTGAGTTCCTGTATGTTGTTACAATTACACCATGAGTCATTAATCATGAAACATACTCCTCCACCCTTCCTCTTCCCGGAGAGATGTTTATTTCTGTCGGCGCGACGCACAAAATATCCCGGTGGCTGTACCGACTCCGACAGCATATCCCAAGAGAGCCATGTTTCCGTGAAACAGAGTATGGTACAATCCCTGATGTCTCTCTGGAAAGCAACCCTTGCCCTAATTTCGTCTACCTTGTTATCTAGAGACTGGACATTAGCCAATACACTCGGAAGCGGTGGGTGGTGTGCGCGCCTCCGAAGTATGACCAGAAGGCCACTCCGTCTCCCTCTTTTGCGGTGACGTTATTTTGGGTCAGCCTCTGGAATCAGTTCAAATGCCTTGGGTGGTTCGGACAAAGGATACGCTTCGGGAAAGTCGTATTCCTGGTCGTAGTGCTGGTAAGTTGATGTCTCTGATATCCAATAGTTCTTCCTGGCTGTATGTAATAACACTTAAGATTTTCTGGGCTAAACAAACACATTGGATGACCACTAGCAACTTATTGGAGTTTTTGAACATTAAACAAATAGTCAGGGCCATGGAGTCAGTCAGTTGTTTGTCCCTGCCTGTTGTTGTGTTCTAACAGCAGTCAGTGTGTAATTTCTTCAGCTCAGTGGTGTGCCATGGGTGAGTCATACACAGACTCTCTCTGACTGACTGGCAGACAGATGAACGCCTGCTTGCCATAGTCACACAGCTACAGCTGCTCAGCCAATGAGATAAGACACAGCATCGCAGGGGACAGAGAGAGTGACGCCAGAGAGAGACCGACATAGCTCCCATCAAACACAATGGATGCACACACGCACAAACATACACACGGGGGGGGGGGGGGGTAATAGTGTTGAGAGAGGTAATAGTGTTGAGAGAGGTAATAGTGTTGAGAGAGAGGTAATAGTGTTGAGAGAGAGGTAATAGTGTTGAGAGAGAGAGGTAATAGTGTTGAGAGAGAGATAATAGTGTTGAGAGAGAGAAGTGTTGAGAGAGAGAGGTAATAGTTTTGAGAGAGAGAGATAAGTGTTGAGAGAGAGAGATAAGTGTTGAGAGAGATAAGTGTTGAGAGAGAGAGATAAGTGTTGAGAGAGATAAGTGTTGAGAGAGAGATAAGGAAGTCCCACGGCCCAGACCTGGCCCCCCTCCACCTCACAGGGCCCAACAGCAGGACCAGCGCAGCTACGCGGAGGTCGTCAGAGGACAGGAGAACCCTGTAGGATTAAGTGAGATTAAACAGCTCCTCCAATACATCTGCACTAAACTGCACTAAAAACACACGGACGCATACACACACACACCACACACACACACACACACACACACCTATTGTACTAGAATTTACTTGTTCAATGAATAGGAATATTTAACAGAATAACAGAATAAATGTTAGCTGATATCCTGTTTATCTCACTCTTAACAACTTATTAGTTAATCGTTACTGTATTTCTGACTGCTACTCTTTCTTTTTGCAACATGAAATCACTATCAGTTAGCATGTGGAACATTCAGGGTCTAAACTCATCAACCTTTGGTCTGAAGAGTTTAGCACTGGAGTTCAACAAAAATCTGAAAGATGTTGACGTCATCATTCTGCAGGAGACATGGTGTAAGGCTGACGTTGTCACTCACTGTCCCACAGGCTACAGAGAGGTCATTGTGCCATCACAGAAACACAGCTCTGTCAATAGAGGCAGAGACTCTGGAGGATTGATCATTTGGTACAAATCCGAACTACAAAATCTAATTGATCCCCTCAAAATTGGCAAATACCACATTTGGTTAAAACTAAAAAAAGAACTTGTACTGACAGAAAAAGATGTGTTCCTTTGCGCAATATATATCCCCCCCTCAGAATCCCCATATTACTCAGAGGACATCTTCCCCACCCTCGAGGAAGAGACGTGCCATTTCCAGGCCCAGGGAAATGTGCTCATCTGTGGGGACACAAATGCGCGCACAGGAACACTACCTGATCTAACGAGCACACGAGGGGACAGCTTTATTACAGGCCATACTGTTTCTAACTATCTTAATCTCCCCCATAGAAACAACAGTGACAGCACCGTCAACAAAAACGGAAGGGATCTTTTGCAGCTCTGTAGAAGCCTGGGTCTGTACTTTGTCAATGGTAGGTTACGGGGGGACTCTTTGGGGAGATTCACCTATTGCTCACCTCTTGGCCACAGTACAGTAGACTATATGATCACAGACATGGACCCTTTCTCTCTCAGCTCATTCACTGTCAAGCCACTAACACCTCTGTCTGATCACAGCCAAATTACGTTGTTCCTCAAAAGAACAGACCTGGAAACAACCACACATTCACAGCCCAGTAAGCTGTACAACATCAGAAATTCATACAGATGGGCCCAAAACAGCACAGAAGAATACCAGAAAGCAACCTGGAACCAAAATATCCAAACACTCTTAGATAACTTTCTGGATACCACATTCAATCACAGTAAAGAAGGCATCAATCTAGCAGTACGAAACATCAACTATATATTCAGGCAAACGGCAAAAGAAGCACAATTGAAATTGATAAAAAACTAAACTAAAAAAATCACAGATGACAACTGGTTTGATGCAGATTGTAAAATTATAAGGAAAAAACTTAGAACACTATCCAACCAAAAGCACAGAGACCCAAATAATGGTGAATTACGCCTTCATTACTGTGAGACTTTAAAACTCTATAAACGTACACTCAGAACCAAAAAAGCACAGTACAACAGCAAGCAGCTGACACTAATTGAGGAGTCCATAAACACAAACAACTTTTGGCAAAATTGGAAAAAACTAAAAAAAATCTAAACAAGAGGATTTAGCAATACAAAATGGTGACATATGGACAACCCATTTCAAAACACTCTACAACACCGTTCAAATTGACACAAACGCAGAACAACGCCAAATCCATGAGAAGTTGAATGGATTAGAAAAAGCTATAAAGGACAATCAAAACCCATTGGACTCCCCAATTACTGACCAGGAGCTCTATAAGAAACTTCAGGCTCTCAAATTTAAAAAAGCCTGCGGACCTGATGGCATCCTAAATGAGATGCTCAAACTCACTAGTGCAAAATTTCAATTGGCTATATTAAAATTGTTTAATTTGATCCTGAGTGTAGGTTATTTCCCTGACATCTGGAATCAAGGACTCATAACCCCAATCTTTAAGAACGGAGACAAATTTGACCCTAACAATTACAGAGGCATTTGTGTGAACAGTAACCTGGGGAAGGTTTTTTGTAGTATCATCAATGTAAGAGTTCTAAACTTCCTTAATAAGCACAATGTCTTGAGTAAAAGCCAAATTGGATTTATACCAAAACATCGCACAACTGATCATATTTACACCTTACACACCCTGATAGATAAACATGTCCACCAAAATAATACCAAAATATACACTTGCTTTATCGACTTCCAAAAAGCATTTGATTCTATTTGGCATACAGGACTGTTCTACAAAGTTATTGAAAGTGGTGTAGGGGGTAAAACATATGACATAATTAAATCAATGTATACTGGCAATGCGTGCAGCATTAAAATTGGTAAGAAAAGGACAGAATTCTTTAACCAGGGGCGGGGCCTTCGTCAGGGTTGCAATCTGAGCCCTGCACTCTTCAATATTTACATTAACGAATTGGCCACTATTCTAGAAAAATCCTCAGCCCCTGGTGTTAGTCTCCACAATTCAGAAGTTAAATGCCTACTCTTCGCAGATGACCTATGCCTGCTGTCACCCACAGCACCTGGCCTACAGCAGAGCCTGGACCTGCTAGAGCAGTACTGCCAGACCTGGGCCCTGGCAGTAAACCCCAAAAAGACTAAAATAATGATTTTCCAGAGAAGATCCAGATCTCAGGGAATTAGACCAAAGTTCTCAATTGGTACAAAATATATAGAGTACTGTACACACTACAATTACTTAGGTTTAAAAATAAGCTCAACTGGACACCTTAATGAGGCAGTGAATGAACTGAGAGAGAAAGCACGCAGGGCATTCTACACCATTAAAAAGCAAATTCAAATTGAAATACCTATTAAAATTTGGCTAAAACTAATTGAATATGTCATTGAACCAATTGCACTTTATGGCAGCGAGGTGTGGGGTCCACTTGCAAAACAAGATTTCATCAAATGGGACAAACACCCCATTGAAACCCTACATGCAGAGTTTTGTAAGATTCTCCTACGTGTCCAGAGGAAAACTACAAACAATGCATGCAGGGCAGAATTAGGCCAATATCCACTAATAATAAAAACTCAAAAAAGAGCAATTAAGTTTTGGAAACATCTAAAATACAGTGACCCCCTCTCATATCATTACCAAGCCCTGCAATGCCAAGAGCTGAGCAAAGAAAAGAGTCCCCTCATCCAGCTGGTCCTGGGGCTGAGTTCACAAACCTGTTCTACTAACACACTGAAGCCTCAGGACCAGAACATCCAATCAATCAGAATAAACCAAATTACAACACAGTCAAAACAAAACTACATTGCTTATTGGGAAACACAAGCACAAACACAAAGCAAAATGCAGTGCTATCTGGCCCTAAATCGACAGTACACTATGGCTAAATATTTGACCATGGTTACTGATCAAAACCTTAGAAAAACCTTGACAAAGTACAGGCTCAGTGAGCACAGCCTTGCCATTGAGAAGGGTAGACACAGGAAAACCTGGCTCCCTGTAGAGGAAAGGCTGTGCAACCACTGCACAACAGCAGAACCTGAGACGGAGCTGCATTTCCTGACAAAATGTAAAAAATATAAAACAATTAGAGAGTGTCATTTCCCCAAATTTGAAATCCTTATTCAAGGTTTTAAAGACCTCTCTGATGAGGATAGGCTACCCATCCTGTTGGGGGAGGACGCAGAGAGCTGTGGGTTGGCAGCGCACTACATTGCTGCCTGCCATAAGTTGAGGGACAGTGTCTGACAGACCAATAAACCTGCACATGTCCTCAACTGTATGATTATTGTTATTGTTGAATGTATGGTTATATTGACCGTTGGTTATTGTTGTTACTGTTGTCCCGTTGACAATTTTTGATTCTCATTTTTATTTATTTTTTATATTGTAAATATCCAAAGTAAGCTTTGGCAATATGTACATTGTTACGTCATGCCAATAAAGCGAATTGAATTGAAAAAAAATTGAATTGAATTGATAAGTGTTGAGAGAGAGAAGTGTTGAGAGAGAGATGAGAGATAAGTGTTGAGAGAGATAAGTGTTGAGAGATAAGTGTTGAGAGAGAGATAAGTGTTGAGAGAGAGAGATAAGTGTTGAGAGAGAGAGATAAGTGTTGACAGAGAGAGATAAGTGTTGAGAGAGAGATGAGAGATAAGTGTTGAGAGAGAGAGAGAGAATAGTGTTGAGAGAGAGAGAGAGAATAGTGTTGAGAGAGAGATAAGTGTTGAGAGAGAGAGATAAGTGTTGAGAGAGAGATAAGTGTTGAGAGAGAGATAAGTGTTGAGAGAGAGATAAGTGTTGAGAGAGAGATAAGTGTTGAGAGAGAGAGATAAGTGTTGAGAGAGAGAGATAAGTGTTGAGAGAGAGAGATAAGTGTTGAGAGAGAGAGATAAGTGTTGAGAGAGAGAGATAAGTGTTGAGAGTGAGAGAGATACGTGTTGAGAGAGAGAGATACGTGTTTCACAGAAGTGTGATTGACTTGGAGTTACATTGTGTTGTTTAAGTGTTCCCTTTATTTTTTTGAGCAGTGTACAATGGTATCGTATTGGCCAACCTCAAAAAATCATTTTTGAAAAAAATACATTGAAAAAAATAGCATGGTCAGAGGGTAAGTGGAAGAAATCTTTTCTAGTATTTCATGGCCAGGTAAGGTGTGTAGCGCGCGCATGATGGAGAGGCAGCCAACTGATGAGTAACGGGCTGTCTCCCAGTCTGTACTGCAGGGATCAGCCGCGGGCCGGCTAGATTCAGGCAGCGGACAATATTTTTCTTAGCGGATGGTCAGAGGATCGATACTGGTAGATGAGAAGCAGGTACAGGGAGTGAATGTTTTAGTGAAAAACGGACATGAAACAGAACAGGAACAGCGTCTGGACAGGGGGAAAGAACGACATCAATGCTGACACAGGGAACAACCGATGGAGCACACAGATATAGAGGGGGTAATCAACAAGGTAATGGAGTCCAGGTGAGTCCAATATAGTGCAGCTGCGCGTAATAATGGTGACAGGTGTGCGTAATGAAGGGCAGCTTGACGCCCTCGAGCACCATAGAGGGAGACACCTCAAGCGATGCGGTGCCTTTGACCGCTGCGCCACTAGGGAGGCCTGATGTCACTTCTTCAATCCATAATCAGTGTAGATGAAGGGGAGGAGACAGGTTAAAGAAGGATTTAAGTGCCTTTGAACGGGTTATGGTAGTAGGTGACAGGTGCACCGGTTTGAGTGTGTCGAGAACTGCAACGTTGCCGAGTTTGCAAAGCTATCATCAAGGCAAAGGGTGGCTACTTTGAAGAATCTCAAATATAAAATATATTTTGATTTGTTTAACACTTTTTTGGTTACTACATGATTCCATACTGTATGTGTTATTTCATAGTTTTGATGTCTTCACTATTATTCTACAATGTAGAAAATAGTAAAAATAAAGAAAAACCCTTGAATGAGTAGCCGTGTCCGAACTTTTGACTGGTAATGTACTGTATTTGAATATTTATGAAATGCACATTGTTATATTTGGTAACATGTACATTTTTCCTTGCCTCCAACCCCATTTGATGCACTGAACTGATGTGTTGGAGCAAAGTCTACATAAGGGTGCAAATTGAAAACACTCAGAAAAGCTCTGACGAAGGTCTTGAGGCAATTCCGTAAAGCTTAATAAAGAACAGTGATACTAGTAAGATCAGTGTGTGGATTGATCTTTTCTTTCATGTCCAACAATAATATAAATAGTTGCTCTGAAAACTTGGGGGGCCAAATAAAATCAACCGCAGGCCGTCAGTTGGGGAACCCTGCTGTACTGCAAGCAATGATTCTCTCACACACACACACACACACACACACACACACACACACACACACTGCTTATAGCACTGCTGTTACCATTACTGCCGCAGCGGTTTGTTGCCAGGGCCATTTTCCTAGGTCGATGGTCACAAGCACCACACACTAGATGCATGCATGCATGCGCGCGCACACACACACACACACACACACACACACACACACACGTAGAGTAGGCCAGAAGGCTAAACTGGAAAACCTAACCTCTATCAAAATAAAAAGATGGCGGAGCCGCAAAAGTTATTCTGTGCTTCTGGGTGTTTATTTACATAGTGATTCCGGAACAAAAACAACAGTACTGCCATCAAACATATATCTTATGGGACAGCTATAATTCTTTTTCAAATAATAAAAAAAATAAAAATAAAAAATGCTGCCCCATCCACAGCTCATTCCAAAATGATTCCTCATGAACTAAAAGAGAGGCTTCTTTTATAGGGGTAGCCCCTCCCCTCAGAACAATTAACACTAATTAATTAAGCAATTACCTATTCAAACCTACATTTTCCATTTAACTAAACATACTAAAGTATATACAGCGCAATACGTTTTTTATAAAACAATATCCCAATATAACATTTACAAAGTTACATCACTACTGACATGGTGTCTTTCAGTATGCCCATTTACATTAATGAGCCATTCGGGACAGGCACTACAAAGTCAGCCCATTCCCTTAGCTCAGGTCCTTATCCAGCATATCCGGAAGCTACAGAGATGAAGAGAGAGAGGAACAGAACAAACGAACGCACTCATCCATAACATCGATAAGTATAATAAATATTGCTTATATTAAATATGAACACTTGTCTGTTTATTTCTTTATACCATAACCGGGTTACTGACGTAAGTGTGAAATGTACGTACTAAGATAGAGAAGTTAACTTGTGTGTCGACCCACATTGTTAACTTATCTGATAACGGAGCAGGGAGGAGTGATGAACGTGTGCGTGCGTTAAAGTACCAAATGCTGCCTGCGGCCAGTGACGGACTTCTACGTCTCACACACACACACACACACACACACTCTGCTTGTTGTCCTTGGTGTCGATTAACAACCCATCTCAGCCTGTCACAGTGGGGTGATGACCATTTTTTTGTGTTGTTGAGCTGAAAAGAAAATCTGGTATTGGGAGAGGGCTTCCTCTCTCCCAGGTTTCCTATAGTAAGTAAAGCCCAGTGCATCCGTTTAGCTGCTTATCTAAGGCCACACAAAGCCATCATCACCCCCGGCAACAACACCTGCCTGCCAGTGTTGGTGGCAGGAATAATCTCTCTGTTGACCGTTGTCGGGAAACCCTTGATTAGATAAAGGAGAGTCAGAAGCGAAGGCCTAGCCAGTCTTCTAACCAGTTATTGACAGACAGCTGTTGATTGGGGAAATGGAACATCTAGTGTTCAGTGGAACAACGGCACAGAGAGACCTTTGTGACCAGCAAGACTCTGCTGGGAACTGGCTGTTGTCAATGGAGTCTCTGGACAACACAGACAGACAAAGCTGTTTCTAGGTTCAAGAAAGAGTGTTTCAACTTTGCACACAACCATACACAAAAATGGCAGTTTCAAGTACTTGTGTGGGCTACACACAAGAAATGCATACAGGAAAGCTTAGAATTCATAGATGGGAGAAAAAAAACACAAGCAATCACATAAACAAAACAAACCAACGTAATAACACTTGGAGAATCAATCAACAAAAGCTTCCATTGTCAACAGAGCCCGGGTAGCCGTGAATAGGCTCCGCCACAAGGGTCAATGATTGTTTTCTGTCTTCTATTCACTCACTTCTTCCTTTTATTGCAGCTGGTGGATTCTGCCTCCTGCATTCTGTTCTGTGTGTTTTGGTTTATTCAGGTGTACTCAGGAGGACTAAAACAATGAAGAGCTGTGTTGTGGTGAATGACAGAGAGAGCTACCCTATCTTCTCTCTTTATTCAGAACCAGTCTGATACAATGGGCCCTCCCCCGGGGGCTCTGGTACTGACTGGGGCTGGCCTGGCTATACCTTGACGAGAATACTGTAGCGCTGCCAGGACCTGATGTGAGGAGGCCCAGAACTAATCTGTGAGGGGCTTTGTTATAGAAATGTCTCTAATCTAAAACTTCTGCCTTCCCTGCAGCACCGCCTCACTGAGCAGCCAGACCCAGTCACACTGCTATGCTGCTATCACAGTCAGCAGTCAGCACAGAGAGGGGAGAGATGGAGGAAAGAGAGAGCAAGAGAGGGATGAGAGACAAAGAGAGAGAGGGGGGTAGATGAGGTGGAGATGGAGAGAGAGCAGAAAGAGAGATATACAGAGTTAAGAACATGTTGAGGTTCATATAAGGTAAGCAACTGAAGGTGTGACACTGATAATCTACAGTTGCTGAGGGAAGTGAGAGCGTGAGAGAAAGACGGGATTCACAAAACGTGAGAACTTGATGGAGAAGGAAAGATAAAGAAAGAAATGGATCCCAGAAAATATAAGAGGGGGAAATCAAAAGAAAGAGAGAATCCAACACAAATGCCAAGGAGTAAATGGTATGCCACAAACTGTCCCATAAGAGGCATTGTTGCACATACTGTAGGTGCCAGTCTGCCCATGTGAAGTGGAGACACTGAAGACACGGACAAACAGCCATAGATGCATGTCTATCTTTCTCTACATTTCTACTTCCATCCCTGGACACAGGAACAAAGCTGAGGCTCTGTCTTCATAGAGCTGTGTGACACACATGACCTAGTCGTATCAGGTCTCCAGTAAAAGCAGTAAAAGCAGGTGGCTAGATGGAACCTATTTCCTCTCGATCAGTCTCTGCTACGGGTAACTGCCAAAATAAAGGAAACAAATACATAAAGTGTCTTAATAGGGCGTTGGGGCACCACGAGCCACAACAGCTTCAATGTACCTTGGCATAGATTCCACAAGTGGAACTCTATTGGAGGGATGCGACACCATTCATTCACGACAAATTCCATAATTTGGTGTTTTGTTGATGGTGGTGAGAAATGCTGTCTCAGGGGCTGCTCCAGAATCTCCCGTAAGTGTTTTCTTTATTTTGGCAGTTGCCTATTTGTCTCTCAGAGGGACAGAGGAGTGGCTGCAGAACTTATTTTGCCACACTAATACTAGGACATGGGGAGGCGTCTCACACCAGCTCAAACCAGCTATCTCTCCTCACAGACAATCTCTGCAATGACGTCAAAGAGGCAGTGCACTTGCAGGCAAAGCTAGAGCAAGCTCAACTGTGTGCTTTCAGGGGCATATCATGGTTAAAACTTTACAGCTCAGATCCGCTTGCCTGTATTCATGCATATATATATATATATATATATATATATATATATATATATATATGAGAGAGAGAAGGGGGGGAAAGAGAGAGCACGAGAAGAGGGGGGAAAGAGAGAGGGAGAGAGCACAAGAGAAGAGGGGGGAAAGAGAGAGAGAGGGAGAGAGCACAAGGGAAGAGGGGGGAAAGAGAGAGAGAGAGGGAAAGAGCATAAGAGAAGAGGGGGGAAAGAGAGAGAGAGCATAAGAGAAGAGAGGGGAAAGAGAGAGGGGGAAAGAGAGCACAAGAGAAGAGAGGGGAAGGAGAGAGAGAGGGAGAGAGCACAAGAGAAGAGGGGGGAAAGAGAGAGAGAGGGAGAGAGCATAAGAGAAGAGGGGGGAAAGAGAGAGGGGGAAAGAGAGCACAAGAGAAGAGAGGGGAAAGAGAGAGAGAGGGAGAGAGCACAAGAGAAGAGGGGAAAGAGAGAGAGAGGGAGAGAGCATAAGAGAAGAGGGGGGAAAGAGAGAGAGAGGGAGAGAGCACAAGGGAAGAGGGGGGAAAGAGAGAGAGAGGGAGAGAGCACAAGAGAAGAGGGGGGAAAGAGAGAGGGGGAAAGAGAGCACAAGAGAAGAGAGGGGAAAGAGAGAGAGAGGGAGAGAGCACAAGAGAACAGAGGGGAAAGAGAGAGAGAGGGAGAGAGCATAAGAGAAGAGGGGGGAAAGAGAGAGAGAGCATAAGAGAAGAGAGGGGAAAGAGAGAGAGAGGGAGAGAGCACAAGAGAAGAGAGGGGAAAGAGAGAGAGAGGGAGAGAGCATAAGAGAAGAGGGGGGAAAGAGAGAGAGAGCATAAGAGAAGAGAGGGGAAAGAGAGAGAGAGGGAGAGAGCACAAGAGAAGAGGGGGGAAAGAGAGAGAGAGGGAGAGAGCATAAGAGAAGAGGGGGGAAAGGGAGAGAGCACAAGAGAAGAGGGGGGAAAGAGAGAGACGAGGCAGTGAGAGAGACAGAAGACTGCAGAGTGATCACCTGATTAATGAGAGGGCTGATGAAAGACTCATGTTGACGTCAGTGGACTCAGCTCAGCAGCACACAATGCAGGGAGGAGGGGAGAGGGGGGAGAAAAAAGGGGAAGATGGGGAGATGAAGACAGGAGATAAAGATAAGGAGAAAAGAAGAGGAATAGAAAGAGAACAGAATAAAAGGAAAATGAGAGACATCGGAGCATGCATCAACCTGATCAGGTCAACCAAACTGAATTAGTAACCGAAAGGTCGCTGGTTCTAATCCCCCAGCCGGTAAGGTGGAAAGTTCTGCCCTTGAGCAAGGTAATTAACCTCCAAAAACAACTACTACCTGGGTGTCGGTGATGTAGACAATGATTAAGGAAGCCCCCCGCACCTCTCTGATTCAGAGGGTTAAATGCGGAACACATTTTGGTTGGATGTATTCAGTTGTGCAACTGACTAGGTATCCCCTTTCCATTTTCAAAGACAGTAAAAAAAAAATGAAATACAAATACTGAGCTATATTGTATGAAACATTTATATTATTTTATACTAATTCAATTGCTCAGAGATTTTGTTCAACAAGTAATATTTTTTCACTCAAAAAGATGGGTCAAAACTTTTGGAGCCCACTTTTCAATACCTCACCTTACGAGGATAACGGCATTGAGACTTCAAAAAAATTGGAGAACACATTTTCCAAATCCTTGATATCCTTCATCTGCATTTATGGACTGCACTCTTCAGTTCAAACCACAGGGTTTCAATTGGGTTCAAATCTCGGAGTCTGAGAGGGGGGCTGTAGCCTAGTGCGCTCTGGGAAGTCAAAAGCGTTTCCTTGGTTACTGGAGAGCACCAGCAGAGGGGGAAGTGCCTCAATGCACCAGGGCATCCGCTCTGAAATGTCATTGAAGATAGACAGCAGAGCAGAGCAAAGCAGACGGACGGTGCAGGATTAGGGCCAATTTCTCCTGGATTAGGGACTATTTCTATGGGATTAGGTCCATTCCTCTGCTATGGGGTTTGAGACTGACCCACAAAACAGTTTTCTGGTAGGGATTATTATATATCTCCATCTGAAATAGGTCAGGTGGATGGAGGAAGTGCCTGGAATACCATGATAGTGGAGACAGAGACAAAGATACAGTGGAAGAGCAAGTTAGGTTGTTACAGCTCGCAATGCTACATTTTTAAACAGTCAGGCATGGAATAATGTGTAACACCACTCAGCTGAGTATGGCAGATTTCGTAACTCATGGACTCCAAGCATCCAAGCATCGCAGTATATTATAGCTGTCTGTCTGTTTGTGTTGTTAACCAGGAAGTAAAGTAACCTGATAGAGCAACAGCAGTGTCCTGCCCAGTCTGGACTTAACATCAGGAACTATAAATAGCAGCACAGCCAGCCTGTCAGGATGTTAACTGAGGAGCTTTTCCTCTCCTGAGCAGCACAGAGAGAGATAGACGGCAGGGGAAGAAGAGTTAACAAAACACAACACTCTTTATTTAACTAGGCAAGTCAGTTAAGAACAAATTCTTATTGACAATGACAGCCTACCCCATCCAAACCCAGATGGTCCAATTGTGCGCTGCCCTATGGGACTTCCAATCTCAGCCGCTTGTGATTCAGCCTGGATTTGAACCAGGGTGTCTGTAGTGATGCCCCTAGCACTGAGATGCAGTGCCTTAGACCACTGCGCCACTCAGGTGCCCACAAATAATAGGTCTTTATGTAATATGTAATAAATCAAAGCAAATGACAAGGTTGGGATATATTGGGATTAAGCAGTTTCCTTAAATAAATGCAATTCAGCCAGGCAAATCGATTAAATGCTGGGATTTGGTCGGTTTTTCTGCGAGGCGAGGGATTAAGGCTCTTGTGTAAGCCCCTGAATGAGTCAATATTTAACAGCTCTGGACTGGACCTCCCTGTTTTTGATCCTGTCTGAAGAGGTGAGGGACGGCTGAGGAATGTGTGTGTGAGTGTGTGTGTGTGTGTGTGTGTGCCTGCATGTGTACCTCTTTTCATTTTCACGTTATGTCCTTGTTTCCAGGAAAGGTTTAGTAAACAGACAAATATTCCATCCAATATCCTTAGATTTATACTGCTCAAGACTTTATTTAGCTCGGTTTCAAATTAAAATATGAACATACAAATAGGTTATCAGTCCAAAGACTTGGAGTCAGTCTCCCTGAGGCCTGCAGCCTGGAGCAGTTTTAATATGGTGAAACTATTCCTTTAAAAATATGTTTTTCAAAAGAAACATTGAACATCTAATAGTCAAATCACAGTATATAAGCAGGTGAGCTGGTTCTAATCTTTTTGGCCATTTTCTGGTGTTTTGTGGTGGAAACCTGAGCAGGTTTAGCATAACATGTCAACCCTGTTACCCATAGATAGACAGGCTAGAAATTGTAAAAAAAAAAAGTTGTGTGTTAGCTTGCATTCAATTGCAACTTCCTGCTGCACACACCAAGCTTCCATTCCACCTGTCACAAGGGGATTCATGGATGAATTAAGATAAAATCGTCAACCCTGTTACGGTCAACCCTGCTTCTTTATTTGGCATTTAATAAGCCCTTACTATAGTCATTTTAACCTATTGAGATGGGAAAACGTGTTTTTTATAACGTTGAACATGTGCACTTTATGACAGAATGTTCAAATTTGGTGAAATCCAAAGTATTTTTTGACCATGTTACACTTCTCAAAAGGCACCGGACGACCCATTGTGTGACAGCCAGAGACCATTGACCTTAGAACTACTATCTCCATTCTATATAACAGAGCAATGAACGTCAGTATCTGCTGCAGCACACATGATCGCGGTAACTCCAAACCACCAACACGACACACAGCCATTGTTTTCCACTAGTTCAGCCTGTCGTCTATACAGCCGACTCATTTTCAGCCGGCTACTTTTTCCACTTAAATTAGCAAGGCTACTTTTCAATTCGCTAGTCCAAAAAAACTCTTCCGAGCCCTCTCCCGCTAGAATGAACGATAGGCATCTTTTAGCCATCTATTAATAGGACAGGTGCCTGTCAGTCACAAAGTGAGCGATGACAGGGAAACTGCTGGTTTGACAGTCTGCTGTCTGTCCCGCCTCTCGCTACCTGGGTGTGTGCTGTGGTTGCAGTTGAATTTCTTTAAATGGACGGAGAAAGCATGAATTAGCATGTTCCATATCATTTGGTGATGATAGTCAAAATCCTCTTACCCTATTGTTTTCTGGCACTGCAGGGTTTTTCACAATTAACAGATTCCTGTTTGTATCAGGAATGGTCCACCACCCAAAGGACATCCAGCAAACTTGACACAACTGTGTGAAGGAATGGAGTTAACATGGGCCGGCATCCTTGTGGAACGCTTTCGACACCTCGTACAGTCCATGCCCCGAAAATATGAGGCTGTTCTGAGGGCAAAATGGGGTGCAACTCAATATTAGGAAGGTGTTCCTAATGATTTGTCCACTCAGTGTATGTCCATGGTATTGCATCGGCACTAAAGATCTCATTTGTATTTTTGATATGAAGTCCATCAGAACTTTCCAGACAGTGGCGTTAAAGTGAGTGACTGGTCAGTAGCCTACTGTATTGCATTGGTAAGAGAGCTGTTCATTTGGCTCCCTAATTTGCATACTGGTAGGCTTTTTGGTGATTATCTGCCTATAAGTTATAAAAACATTCAATGAATATGGTGAATCCTCCTCGCTGCAGGAGCAAAAGGTAGGCTAGTGGAGAGAGCCTCACTCTGGTGTAAAATATGATAAAAGAAAACTGATTTAGTTGTTTTAAAAGCTCATTTCAAAGATATTGATATAGGTGTTGAAAATGGAGTAGTCAACTGCTGTTTTCTGTGTAGCAAGCCCATATTTAACACCTGCTTCATTCTTCAATCATACCAAGCCCGTGGTTAGTCAGCAGAATCTTACAGGATTCTTTAAAGGCCCAGTGCAGTCAAAATGATATGTTTCCTGTGTTTTATATCATATTGTACAACTGATGGAACTAACACTGTAAAAGTATGAAAAAAACATCAGTCCATCACTACTGGAGCCACGTTTCTCCCTCTCCCAATGAAAGAGCCTCTGGTCCTGCTACCCCTTGGCCTGCACGTACACCCTGGACCACATGCCTCTCCTCATCCCCTATCTGTCTGTCAGCCTGCCAGGAAGGTTACTGTGGTCTCTATTTACACAACTTTATCTAACTTTATCTTCACTCAACACTACACACACCTAACAGGTCCACAGCTGTACCACACATGACTCAGGGACCAGGAGTCCTCACAAGGATAGTAAAACAAGCAGAATTTGGACAAGTGGGGACAATTCGCTGGTCCCCACAAGGAAAAAGGCTATTCTAGGCTTAGAGGTTAGGTTTAGGCTCAGGATTACAATTAGGGTTAGGAGTTAAGGATAGGGTTTTCGTAATACGTTTAGGGTTAAATTAAGGGTTAGATTTAGGGGTTAGGGAAAGTAGGATTTTCAATGGGAATCAATTGTTTGGTCACCACAGTAATAGTAAAACAAACGTGTGTGTGTGTGTGTGCATGCATGCGCGGGCGTGTGTGCGTGCGTGTGTGCGTGCGTGCGTAGTCGGGGGGTGTCGGAGGCTGCTTTTCCATTAAGAAAGGACGATATAATGCTGCAGGGTCGTTCTGTCAATACACATGAATGTGAGAGAGGGAGAGAGGAGAGAGAAAGAGGGTGAGAGATAGAGAAGTGAAGTAATAAGGAGAGATGGAGAGGAGAGAGGCAAACACATTCTACCCTAAAGTGTACCTGGTCAGTATACAGTCACACAATACCTCCATATAACCTCCATGTAAAAAACTGCCCTTTGCCTCAGCATGACTGGTGTTCTGTGCATTGTATGTATTCCCATAGAGATAAGTACTATTCATATCTAGGTGTATTCCATGGAGGTAAATGAGTTGGCTGTATTCCATTAAGCCTCTGTTGTTAACCAAGGACAAATAGCCGCGTTTGACCACTGGGTGGCACAGATACTGAGACCAAGAGGAGGAGATGTAATACAGTATGAACACAAAAGCCCCCCTGTGAAGTAACGTCAGCATTAGGGCCATGCATTATTCCTCATCATTTCATCCTTTGATATGTCACACATACCTTAATAGAAAATGTAAGTAAAAGTGAAAGTCACCCAGTAAAAATACTACTTGAGTAAAAGTATAAAAGTATCTGGTTTTAAATATACTTAAATACAAGTAAATACTATACATACAATTCCTTATATTAAGCAAACCAGGCACCCCCCCCCCCCAAAACAATGACCGACAGCTAGGGGCACACCCCAACACACAGACACCGCAACCTTCAGACACCCCAACACTCAGACACCCCAACACTCAGACACCCCAACACACAGACACCGCAACCTTCAGACACCCCAACACACAGACACCCCAACACTCAGACACCCCAACACTCAGACACCCCAACACTCAGACACCCCAACACACAGACACCGCAACCTTCAGACACCCCAACACTCAGACACCCCAACACTCAGACACCCCAACACTCAGACACCCCAACACTCAGACACCCCAACACACAGACACCGCAACACTCAGACACCCCAACACTCAGACACCCCAACACTCAGACACCCCAACACTCAGACACCCCAACACACAGACGCCCCAACACACAGACGCCCCAACACTCAGACACCCCAACACTCAGACACCCCAACACACAGACACCCCAACACTCAGAAAGACTCACAGCTGTAATCGCTGCCAAAGGTGCATCTACAAATTATGGACTCAGGGGTGTGAATACTTATGTAAATTAGGTATTTCTGTATTTCATTTTCAATACATTTGCAAACATTTCTAAAAACATGTTTTTACTTTGTCATTATGGGGTATTGTGTGTAGATGGGTTATAAAAAATTATATTTAATCCATTTTCAATTCAGGCTGTAACAACAAAATGTGGAATAAATGAAGGGGTGTGAATACTTTCTGAAGGCACTATATTTTCTTTAGGAATGTAGTGGAGTAAAAGTAAAAGTTATCAAATATAAATGGTAAAGTCAACTACAGATACCCCCCAAAACGACTTAAGTAGTACTTCAAAGAATGTTTACACGCAACTTTACACCACGGGGTACCACTGATATGTTCCAACGATCATACTGCAGAATGTTATTTGAATCCTTCCCCACAGCCCTGTGTGTGTCTGAGTCAGTGTGTCTCTTGGTTTTAGGGAGCATGGTGTAGAATGTAAATCAGTGACAACATGCAGAGTTTCATCAGGTGCATGATAGCTCCGTTCCGTAGCAGTAATACGTCTGTTATATTAACTGTGTGACTGCGTCTCTGTAACAAGAGTCTGCATCGGTGTGATTCACGCCTCGGACAAAACGCTGTCTGTCTGTGTTGTTCAGTTAGACAAACAGTTTTGGCACCTCATCATTTTCTATTTGCTTCACTGCGTTACCCCACTAGTTCAGGATGAGAGAGACAAGCCGTACTCAGCGTGAAAAAAATATCTGCCTTTTTTGACATTTTGTGTATGTGTGCGAGAGAGGGAGAGTGTGTGTTTGAGGGGCAGTGATGTCATAACTGGAAGAGGGAGCGAGGGGAGGGGAGGCTAGTGGGCTGACTTCTCCCTCGGCATCTCTGCTTCCCCAGCCAGCCAGCCCAGAGTAACACCCAGCCTGCCTCACTGCTAGAGACTACTACACAGTGGGCTCTTCAGAGCACAACACACTCTCACACAAACACACCGGCGAAAACACACACACAGGTGCTCCGGACCAGCTGTCCTTTGTAAAGCGAGCAGTAGATTCCAGCAGTTTTTTTTATCTGTCTGTCTGAACGGTGCAGAGAGCAGTGAGAATGCCTTCACGAAGCCTAGACTGTGATATCTCTGTCCTCATCGCCTGTGTAGTGGACGTTGAGGTGTTCACCAGTCAGGAGGTCAAGGTAGGACAAGATACACATACACACTCTTAGAAGGCAGCACAGAACATACTTCACAGACACTTCAGAAGACAGGTTTAGAATTTGAGTTTGTGTTCTATGGGTTTGACTTTGCTTCAGCTGTATGCATTCTGTATGTACTCAGCTGTATGCATTCTGTATGTAGTCATCTGTATGCATTCTGTATGTAGTCATCTGTATGCATTCTGTATGTAGTCATCTGTATGCATTCTGTATGTACTCAGCTGTATGCATTCTGTATGTAGTCATCTGTATGCATTCTGTATGTAGTCATCTGTATGCATTCTGTATGTAGTCATCTGTATGCATTCTATATGTAGTCATCTGTATGCATTCTGTATGTAGTCATCTGTATGCATTCTGTATGTAGTCATCTGTATGCATTCTGTATGTAGTCATCTGTATGCATTCTGTATGTAGTCATCTGTATGCATTCTGTATGTAGTCATCTGTATGCATTCTGTATGTAGTCATCTGTATGCATTCTGTATGTACTCAGCTGTATGCATTCTGTATGTACTCAGCTGTATGCATTCTGTATGTACTCATCTGTATGCATTCTATATGTACTCAGCTGTATGCATTCTATATGTACTCAGCTGTATGCATTCTGTATGTACTCAGCTGTATGCAGAGTTTTGTGCTTTAAGTCTAAGATTGCTGTAAAACTACTCTCAGGTTGTGTCTAAGACGGTGTTGTACAGTACAGTTATTTTGTCCCATCACCAGATGACTAGAAGATAAGACACCATGTCAATGTAAAGTAGAATTGATCCCATATTCATAGCACGCAATGACAACATCAAGCTTGTGACTCTACAAACTGGTTTGATGCATTTGCAGTTTGTTTTGGTTGTGATGAGTACATATAGAATGCATACAGAATATGGGACCAAATACTTTTGACTACATTGATACACTATAAGTGAATTAGTCCAAATACTTATGATTCTTCACATGGGGGTGACTACTTTAAAGGCATACTGCGATATTTGGGCCATTTTTATGTCTCTGCTTTTTATGTCTCCCGAGTGGCGCAGCGGTCTAAGGCACTGCATTACAGTGCTAGAGGTGTCACTACAGACCCTGGTTCGATCCCGGGCTCTATCACAACCGGCCGTCATCGTGAGTCCCATAGGTTGGCGCACAATTGGCCCAGGTTAGGGGAGGGTTTGGCCAGGGTAGGCTGTCATTGTAAATAAGAATTTGTTCTTAACTGACTTGCCTAGTTAAATAAAAAAAATTATGAAGGAAGATAGAGGTATTTCCACAAGCCAATTTAACTAGCGTTAGCACCATGAATGGAAGTCTACAGGTACGCTAGTGTATGCTTATGGAGGGGAGTGTGTGCACAACAAAGCTTTGACATATTATGCATATATAGTATTGTCTGTAGGCAGTCGGTTTTAATTTTACTTCTAACACAGGGAACTCAGTCGGGGTCTCAACTTACTGTTGAGAGTTAAATTAATAGAATCAACAAGGTGAAATGTTGAAATTTGGTTGTGCATCAGCAGTCACTCGGTTAGCACATGTCAGCGTTTTTGTTGTTGTTGATTGATAAGTTAGTCTAGCGACCAGCTTTCTGACCGGGGTAATTGATCATCATATTATCATATTAAAAACTGCCAACATGGCAAAATTCGTAGAATTGTATGAAATTAGTTATAAAATTGCTAAATCTTCTCTACGCCCCATGGCAATATGTGTAGAATTGCAGGAAATGAACTTTAAAACTTTTTTTTTTCTCTTCGCTGTCATAAGGTCGGCCATTAAAATATTTTCCACAAGCCATTGCGGCCCCTCAGGATGAGATCTGTTTTTTTTGTTTTTTGTGGCCCCCACCCCCATCAAAGTTGCTTATCCCTGATCTAACATATCAGCCTTTTTACTATTACTTTGATTTGATATGTGTTGGAAAAGATGATGGTTTTAGGATGAAGTGTGTTGGATTGCACTGCAAGATGCTGCAGCTTTGTTCTCCTTTTGGCACTCTCAACTGTTCATCATTTACTTGCATAAGACACAAACACAAACACTTGTCTGTAAGTGGAGCATACGTCATCGCACCACACTCACAATCCATTCATAAAACCCCCCTGATGTGCTGCTCCAATGCATCACACCTTGGACAGACTGAATCTCACTGGGGAGCCCGAACTCACACGCACGCACGCGCACGCACGCACACACACACACACACACACACACACACACACACACACACACACACACACACACACACACACACACACACACACACACACACACACACACACACACACACACACACACACACACACACACACACACTAACAGAGATCTGACTACACTACACACATCCTCACACAAATCTACATTATCTACACACAGCTCACAGACTTGGGTCTCTGGGTGAACATATTCATTCTGTGAAAATGGGGATGAAATGTTAAGATTCCATGTACCAAATCTGGGTGAAAAAACAACAGACTGCAGTTATTGGATTACAGTGCATTGACCCAAAAATAGGAAAGGAGGATCTGTCTGAGTAATCATTAATCCTCCCATCACATCCACATGTTTAATGTTTAATTAATCACTGTCTACTGCTCGGGTGCTCTGGTCTGGCTGCCATCCTCTGCACCATCTTCATTCTAGAATATAGAAGATTCTGAAATTTAGACTATCCTCTGATTGAAGATGAGGTAGTGAGAGACTGAAGAGATGAGGTTATGATTTGAGTAATGATTAATGCTTGGGTGGCGCTAGGTATAATGAATAGCTAATGTTCAGACTTGGTGATTGGTCAGATGGACAGACGAACAGAGAGACTGACGGATGGACAGATAGACAGACATACATTTGTTATTATACATTTTGCCAGGCTTCCATATTCCTGCTGCCACAAAAACGAATGAATATGGAGTGATGTAAGCTGCCCAGTGACGCGAGCCTACCGGATCAGCTAAATGTCTTTTATGCTCACTTCGAGACAAGCAACACTGAAGCATGCATGAGAGCACCAGCTGTTCCAGACGACTGTGTGATCACGCTCTCCGTAGCCAATGTGAGCAAGACCTTTAAACAGGTCAACATTCACAAGGCCGCAGGGCCAGACATATTACCAGGACGTGTACTCAGAGCATGCGCAAGTGTCTTCACTGACATTTTCAACCTCTCCCTGATCGAGTCTGTAATACCTACATGTTTCAAGCAGACCACCATAGTCCCTGTGCCCAAGAAAGCAAAGGTAATCTGCCTAAATGACTGCTACCCTCACGTCGGTAGCCATGAAGTGCTTTGAAAGGCTGGTCATGACTCACATTAAAAACCATCATCCCGGAAACCCTAGACCCACTCCAATTCGTATACCGCCCCAACAGATCCACAGATGATGCAATCTCAATCACATTCCACACTGCCCTTTCCCACCTGGACTAAAGGAACACCTATGTGAGAATGCTGTTCATTGACTACAGCTCAGCATTCAACACCATAGTGCCCACAAAGCTCATCACTAAGCTAAGGACCCTGAGACTAAACACCTCCCTCTGCAACTGTCATCCTGGACTTCCTGAAGGGCCGCCCCCAGGTGGTAAGTGTAGGCAACAACACATTTGCCACGCTGATCCTCATCACAGGGGCTCCTCAGGGGTGCATGCTTAGTCCCCTCCTGTACTCCCTGTTCACCTATGACTGCATGGCCAAGCATGACTCCAACATCATCATTAAGCTTGCTGACGGCTTCTACCCCCAAGCCATAAGACTGCTGAATAATTAATTAAATGGCCACCTGGACTATTTGCATTTACCATTGACACCCCCCCCTTTTGTTTTTACACTACTGCTACTGTAAACCGGTACCCCCTGACTCCCGAGTGGTGCCGCGGTCTAAGGCACTGCATCTCAGTGCAAGAGGTGTCACTGCAGTCTCTGGTTCGAATCCAGACTGCATCACATCTGGCTGTGATTGGGAGTCCCATAGGGCGGCGCACAATTGGCCCAGCGTCGTCCGGGTTTGGCCAGGGTAGGCCGTCATTGTAAATAAGAATTTGTTCTTAACTGTCTTGCCTAGATAAATACAATTATTGTTATTTTAAAGTGTTACTTTTTATTTAGAATTTTTTTACTTTTTAGTTTATTTAGTAAATATTTCCTTAACTCTATTTTCTTAAAACTGCATTGTTGGTTAAGGGCTTGTAAGTAACCATTTCACGGTAAGGTTGTTGTATTCGGCGCATGTGACAAATAAAATGTGATTTGATGATTTGATTTGATTGTGGTTGTGTTTTGCATCTTTTAATGTGTATACAAGAGCATGTTTACAGTCTACAGCCTGACATGTGACTGGTCGATGGTGTTGTTGACCATGACCACTCTCTCCCTCCTCTTCCTAATTTTTCTCCCTTTCTCTCCTTCCTCTCTCTCTCCCTCTCTCCCCTACATGTGTATGTTTATAATGAGTTGTTTTGACACTGTCCTTGAATAACTGGGTTAAAGTGACTGGCTCCTGAACAATATATGGTGTTTTCAGGCTGATGTTTATTGGTGTGTTGTTTGGGATAATGTCCTGTGGGTGAATGAGCACAAACACTATATTCCTAAAAGTAAACAATATCATTACTGAAGTAATTGCTGTGGAAACCTATGACGGTATGTGAGGTCATGACATGGCAGGGATTTGGGTTAATAACTGTGTAGATTTGGGTTGGAGTGCAGGTCAGGTTCACTGGCAGGGTAGAACTGTCTCATTTAACAACATGGTTATGAGGATGCCACCATTTCTGTTTGTTCCTCTCTTGATCAAACTATTCCTATGATGCCAAGAGGTGCGTTCAACATAATTCCAATTCAGCCAAGTGTATGAAGAATACTTTTGATTTCAAGCATTCATATCAGTCTCTTTTTGAATATACAGTACACTAGGTTGTGTCACGTATTCTGTATTGCTCATTCCGTGCAACAGTTCCGGAGGTCTACATCACCGGCCTCTAGGCATCACTGAACTGTCTCATTAAGCACACCTGATTCCAGTTCCCCGATTAGTAATTGCATATACAGTATGTGCCGTCTGTTCACCATTGGCTGGTCGGTTATTGTTCCCATGTCTGTCAGTACCTGTGCTTTGTTATTTCGGCTTTCGTGCTGCGTGTATTGTGTACTTGTTATTACGGGTCTCGTCCCGTGTATTGTTGTGCATTGTTATTACAGGTCTCGCCCCGTGTAGTGTATTGCGGGCCTCATCCCGTGTATTTATTAGAGGTTTTACCTCGCTATTTTGTTTGGGTTATATCCCTGTGTTTTTGTATACGTGTTTGTTTTGGGCTTCGTCCCCGTGCCTTTTCATGGCGTGTTGTATATTTTGGGTGGAGTATTAAACCCCACTATTACGAATTCCTGCGCCTGTCTCCAATCATTTATACAACGTGGCAGAGTAACCGACCCTAAATGGAGACAGCAGGAATGGCCCATCTGCCGCTGCTGCAACTGGCCCGCCCAACGCCGCTGCAACTTCGGCAGCTGCAACTGGCCCGTCTGACGCCGCCGCAACTTCAGCAGCTGCAACTGGCCCGTCTGACGCCGCTGCAACTTCGGCTGCTGCAACTGGCCGTCCGACGCAGCCGCAACTTCGGCAGCTGCAACTGGCCAGTCCGACGCAGCCGCAACTTCGGCAGCTGCAACTGGCCAGTCCGACGCCGCCGCAACTTTGGCAGCAGCAACTGGCCCGTCTGACGCCGCCGCAACTTTGGCAGCAGCAACTGGCCTGTCGGACGCCGCTGCAACTGGTCCATCCGAAGCCGCCGCAACTTTGGCAGCTGCAACTAGTCCGTCCAACACCGCCGCAACTTCGGCAGCTGCAACTGACCCGTCCGACGACGCTGCAACTGGTCCGTCCGACACAGCCGCAACTTCGGCAGCTGCAACTGGTCCGTACGACACCACCGCAACTTCGGCAGCTGCAACTGGCCCGTCCGACAACGCAATTTCGGCAGCTGCAACTGGCCCTGACCGACCCGCACCTCGTTCCTGTGGTCGTCCCCGAGGCCGGTGTCGTTCCGCTGCACCTTTCTGTGCACCAGTTCCGGGGGTCTACGTCACCGGCCTCTATGCGTCACTGTACTGTCTCATTACGCACACCTGATTCCAATTCCCCTGATTAGTAATTGTATATATGTGCCCTCTGTTCACCATTGTCTTGTCGGTTAGTGTTTCCATGTCCGTTGGTCTGTAAGAACCAACGCTGGAGATGAGAAGCAGGTACGGAGAGTGAACATTTAATATAGCACAGACATGGAACAGGACAGGAAGACAGGACAGGAAGAGTGTCAGAACCGGGAAAGAAAACGACAAACGACAATTAATGCTGAAGCGTGGAACAGACAGATATAGGGTAGGTAATGACACGGGTGATTGAGTCCAGGTGAGTGCAATGAATCGCTGATGCGCGTGACGAGAGAAGCAGGTGTGCGTAATGATGGTGGCAGGAGTGCATGGTGCTGGGCAGCCTGGTGCCATCGAGAGCCAGGGAGGGAGAGCTGGAGCAGGCGGGACAGGTTGTTGTTTCTGATCTACCACCATGATAGATGAAGCAACTGTCCAGCAGTGATAACATGTCAGCTCTTTACAGTGCCCCATCGTGTGCATTTTTAGGGCTGTCCCCGACGAAAAAAATCTTGGTTGACCTAGAGTCGTCTGTTCTTTCGACCAATTGATTGTTTGAAATTTTAAAACGTATGTTTCATATATATAAAGGGAAAGGAAAGGGAAAGGGGGATACCTAGTCAGTTGTACAACTGAATGCCTTCAACTGAAATGTGTCTTCTGCATTTAACCCAACCCCTCTGAATCACAGAGGTGCGTGGGGCTGCCATAATCGACATCCACGTGTTCGGCGCCCGGGGAACAGTGGGTTAACTGCCTTGCTTAGGGACAGAACAACAGATTTTTACCTTGTCTCAGACAAATCAACTAAACTCAGAAAAAAAGAAACTGAACAAGTTCCACAGACATGTGACTAACAGAAATTGAATAATGTGCACCTGAACAAAAGGGGGTTCAAAATCAAAAGTAACAGTCAGTATCTGGTGTGGCCACCAGCTGCGTGTTACCCCACTCTTCCACCAAAGCATCTGCAAGTTCCCGGACATTTCTGGGGGGAATGGCCCTAGCCCTCACCCTCCGATCCAACAGGTCCCAGATGTGCTTAATGGGATTGAGATCCGGGCTCTTCGCTGGCCATGGCAGAACATTGACATTCCTGTCTTGCAGGAAATTACGCACAGAACGAGCAGTATGGCTGGTGGCATTGTCATGCTGGAGGGTCATGTCAGGATGAGCCTGCAAGAAGGGTACCACATGAGGGAGGAGGATGTCTTCCCTGTAATGCACAGCGTTGAGATTGCCTGCAATCGCCCCAGACCATGACGGACCCTCCACCTCCAAATCGATCCCGCTCCAGAGTACAGGCCATGGTGTAACGCTCATTCCCTCGACGATAAATGCGAATCCGACCATCACCCGTGGTGAGAAAAAAACACGACTCGTCAGTGAAGAGCACTTTTTTCCAGTCCTGTCTGGTCCAGCGACGGTGGGTTTGTGCCCATAGGCAACGTTGTTGCCGGTGATGTCTGGTGAGGACCTGCCTTACAACAGGCCTACAAGCCCTCAGTCCAGCCTCTCTCAGCCTATTGCGGACAGTCTGAGCACTGATGGAGGGATTGTGTGTTCCTGGTGTAACTCGGGCAGTTGTTGTTGCCATTCGGTACCTGTCCCGCAGGTGTGATGTACCGATCCTGTGCAGGTGTTGTTACATGTGGTCTGCCACTGCGAGGACAATCAGCTGTCTGTCCTGTCTCCCTGTAGCTCTGTCTTAGGAGTCTCACAGTACGGACATTGCAATTTATTGCCCTGGCCACATCTGCAATCCTAATGCCTCCTTGCAGCATGCCTAAGGCACGTTCACGCAGATGAGCAGGGACCCTGGGCATCTTTCTTTTGGTGTTTTTCAGAGTCAGTAGAAAGGCCTCTTTGGTGTCCTAAGTTTTCATAACTGTGACCTTAATTGCCTACCGTCTATAAGCTGTTAGTATCTTAACGACCGTTCCACAGGTGCATGTTCATTAATTGTTTATGGTTCATTGAACAAGCATGGGAAACGGTGTTTAAACCCTTTACAATGAAGATCTGTATTTTTACTAATTATCTTTGAAAGACAAGGTCCTGAAAAAGAGACGTTTCTTTTTTTGCTGAGTTTATATGCACTGAGCTTGACTGATGCTTTAAGCACGCTGTTGATTAAATAATTAAGACACAAATGACTAGAGGGAGTCCGACCGCAATTGATTTGATTGTTCCGGGCCAGTGTCAGACTTACTGAGCTGTGTTCCAAAATGACAGTGAGTGACTGTTTGACTAGCACCCATTGTCTCTCCCTCCTCCCTGCTGCAGCGACCACCACAGAACATCAACAGTGTTTACCGCGCTGTCCGTGTTGCTGAAGCTGAAACATAATTACCGGCACTTCTGACTGAATAGTTATGTTACCGAATCCCTGTTCCGCTCTTTACGCTGTATGTCCACCAAATGTGCATGAGTTTTGCCATATGTTTTTTTTCATGGATGTCTAGTCCTTATTTTCCGTACCTGATGCACATGTGCTTTGCAAGGCTGCAGAAAGGTTTGCAGCACGGATAAGGTTATTTTCGCTGTCTCTGGGTTCCCTGCCGTGTTTGACCAAAGCACCCATTGCTACCGGGACCGCCATGCTAAAAATGCTGCATGGTGTCACGACTTCCGCCGAAGTCGGCTCCCCTCCTTGTTCGGGCGGCGTTCGGCGGTCAACGTCACCGGCCTTCTAGCCTTCGCTGCTACATTTTTCATTGTTCCATTTGTTTTGTCTTGTACCCCGCACACCTGGTTTTCATTCCCTAATCACACTGCATATATATATTCCTCTGTTCCCCTCATGTCTTTGTGTGGAATTGTTTTGTTAGTGTTACGCGCCAGACTGGTTTTCCCCCAGGTATCGTATTTTGACCCGTAGTATGTTTATTGTCATACATTTGCATTATTGTGCGTGTTTTCACACTTATTCACTTTTGCCATTGGCTGGAGGTTTTTTGACACAGTTGTGTCTGTCTTTTGTGCTTCTGCCAAATAAAGTGCGCCTGATCACAACTCTCTGCTCTCCTGCACCTGACTTCTTACCAGTAGCGCACAACCCTGACACATGGAGACACATCGCCAATACGATTGGATTACCTGGTCAGTTGAATGTGAAATAATTAGCTGGAAAGTGGAAGCTAGGTGTTGGCAATTTCTTAGCTGAGCTATCATGCAAAATGGTTAGCTTTGTAGTTAGATCACTAGCTAACTAACTGGCTTGACTGCTTATGAACTTCCGTTTGTACCACTGCACGGTAAAGCAACGCACAAAGTTGAAAATATTACACAGAACGCACCACAGCCTAGTGCAGCATCCCCAACACAGCTTTGAGGACTGCTCCATTGACAATGAATGACTTCTATCGGAACACAAAGAGTTTGATGCATGTGGTGGACATGAGGCTTTATGTGACACATGGAGCCTATGCATCGCCTGCATGTGACCAATAGGGTCTGACCTATAGCATATTATAATCACATCAATAAACTGGTTATAACAAACTCTGAACACTGTAACACATGTGAGAGCAAAATAGATGCAATTTCCGAGATGGAACAATTTTTTATTGTTTACGGTAATTATTCAAGGGTCACTTTGTGATTAAAAGGAGCTAGGGCGAGTCTTTGGGAACACAATGTTACCCACTTTCTCATGCCAGATCTCCTCACTCCTCACCCAATGTGGCGTGGATCAGTTTTTTTTTATTTCTATTTACTTCGGATCTGGAATCCTTCAACTGAAGCTAGCCAGCTAACTACCTACCAGCGATCAGTCAGCAAACCATTGCTAGCGGTCATCAGCTAACCTTTAGCTCGGAAAGCTCTCGCCAGTTTGAACAACGTGACTCAAACCAGAGCATAACGGACCTATTATTATTTGTATTATTTTTTCCCCATATCCCCGGATTCCTACCGCAAACTCTGAACATTTTCATCTGGATCTTCGCAATTAGCTAACCGCAATCCCGGGGGACTACTCCTGGCTAGCGTTTCCATCCCGGAGAAAGCACCAATTAGCCTGAAGCTAGCCCGGCAGGGCTCCTGTGCTACCACCGAAGCCCACTCCTGGGCTACAATATCCGGACCCCTTCTACTGCCGGTACGGGGCACAGAACCCCACCGATCTTCAACGACAGGAACACCGACATAATCTGCCCGAGGATTCCAACAGGCCCCTCAGGCGTGACGTCCGCTGAAGGCCCATTCTGCTAACCGCGGCCTACTAGCTACTTGGAACCCTACTAATTCCACGACTGGTCTATCGACGTCACCGCATGAAGAGGCAAAAACAGACTTACCCCCATCGCGACGTCCCCCAAAGGCTAACTTGCTAGCCCCGGTCTGTTAACTGCTAGCTCGCTTGCCCCGGTCTGCTAACTGCTAGCTTGCCTGCCCTGGTCTGCTAACCGCTAGCCCGGTCTGCTAACTGCTAACTTGCCAGCCCCGGTCTGCTAACTGATAGCTTGTTTAGCCCCGGCCTACTAACTGTTAGCTTGTTAGCATCGGCCTGCTAACTGTCTGAATCGCCGTGTCCCCAGTCAGCCCAACCACTCACTGGACCCATATGTTCACTTGGCTACGCATGCCTCTCTTTAAGCAACAATATGCCTCGTCCATTACTGTCCTGGTTAGTGATTACTGTCTTATTTCACTGTAGAGCCTCTAGCCCTGCTCAATATGCCTTAACCAACCATGTTGTTCCACCTCCTACATATGCGATGACATCACCTGGTTTAAACGTCTCTAGAGACTACATCATTACTCAATGCCTAGGTTTACCTCCAATGTACTCACATCCTACCTTACCTTTGTCTGTACACTACGCCTTGAATCTATGCTATCGTGCCCAGAAACCTGCTCCTTTTACTCCCTGTTCCGATCGTCCTAGACGGCCAGTTCATATAGCCTTTAGCCGTATCCTTATCCTACTTCTCCTCTGTTCCTCTGGTGATGTGGAGGTTAATCCAGGTCCTGCAGTGCCTAGCTCCACTCCCACTCCCCAGTTGTTCTCATTTCTTGACTTCTGTAACCGTAAAAGCCTTGGTTTCATGCATGTTAACATTAGAAGCCTACTCCCTAAATTTGTTTTACTCACTGCTTTAGCACACTCTGCCAACCCGGATGTCTTAGCCTTGTCTGAATCCTGGCTTAGGAAAACCACCAAAACCACCAAAAACCCTGAAATCTCCATCACTAACTATAACATTTTCCGTCAAGATAGAACTGCCAAAGGGGGCGGTGTTGCAATCTAACTGCAAAGATAGCCTGCAGAGTTCTGTATTACTATCCAAGTCTGTACCCAAACAATTCGAGCTTCTACTTCTAAAAATTCACCTTTCCAGAAACAAGTCTCTCACTGTTGCCACTTGCTATAGACCTCCCTCTGCCCCCAACTGTGCCCTCGATACCATATGTGAATTGATTGCCCCCCATCTATCTTCTGAGCTCGTGCTACTAGGTGATCTAAACTGGGACATGCTTAACACCCCGGCCATCCTACGATCTAAGCTTGATGCCCTCAATCTCACACAAATTATCAATGAATTTACCAGGTACAACCCCAAATCCGTAAACACAGGCACCCTCATAGATGTCATCCTAACTAACTCACCCTCCAAATACACCTCTACTGTTTTCAATCAAGATCTCAGCGATCACTGCCTCATTGCCTGCATCCGTAATGGGTCTGCGACCAAACGACCACCCCTCATCACTGTCAAACGCTCCCTAAAATACTTCTGCGAGCAGGCCTTTCTAATCGACCTGGCCGGGGTATCCTGGAATGACATTGACCTCATCCCATCAGTAGATGATGCCTGGCTATTGTTTAAAAGTGCCTTCCTCACCATCTTAAATAAGCATGCCCCACTCAAAAAATGTAGAACTAGGAATAGATATAGTCCTTGGTTCACTCCAGACCTGTCTGCCCTTGACCAGCACAAAAACATCCTGTGGCGTTCTGCATTAGCATCGAATAGCCCCCGTGATATGCAACTTTTCAGGGAAGTTAGGAATAAATATACACAGGCAGTTAGAAAAGCTAAGGCTAGCTTTTTCAAACAGATATTTGCATCCTGTAGTATTAACTCAAAAAAGTTCTGGGACACAGTAAAGTCCATGGAGAATAAGAGCACCTCCTCCCAGCTGCCCACTGCTCTGAGGCTAGGAAACACTTACCACCGATAAATCCATTGTAATTGAGATTTTCAATAAGCATTTCTCTACGGCTGGCCATGCTTTCCACCTGGCTACCCCTACTCCGGTCAACTGCTCGGCACCCTCAACAGCAACCCGCCAAAGCCCCCACCATTTCTCCTTCACCCAAATCCAGATAGCTGATGTTCTGAAAGAACTGCAAAATCTGGACCCATACAAATCAGCCGGGCTAGACAATCTGGACCCTCTCTTTCTAAAATTATCTGCCAAAATTGTTGCAACCCCTATTACTAACTTTGTGATTTTATTTTAAAACTAAAATGCTTGATTGCATTTCAAATCATGAATGACTCTTATGCTGTGTGATGCCATGAACAAGTTAATGTTTGATTCAGTACTGTAGCCTATTTAAGAATTGAAATATAGGCCTAAGTAAATTACGGTATTAAGACTAAACAGGATGTGCTCTTTGGCCTACAGCTCAGTCAGTGGTGGTTATACAAGGCTGCTATACTAAGCCTACTAATGATAATGACATTATTCATTATTATGATAATGATGATCATAACAATGCTAGTAATAATAACAATAAGGAGATCAAGAAAAAGGAGTTATTATTTTTACAAATATTATTTTGGACAATTTGGAACAGTGTAAACAACACTAAATAAATTATAAATAATACCAGACGCTGTTCTTACAAAAAAAAGGGTAAAGCCTTTATTACATCATAGCAAAGATTAAAAACAGCTGAATTTGTGAAATTGTTTACCCGACTTGTTGTGTCAGCCCTAGTACACTCTATAACTGGGTTCTCTGCTTAGTTAGCTGTTTAATGAACTCTAATTCTGGTCAGATGAAGCTATCGCCACACTTTATTACGGCACATTATGATTGGTCAGGCTTTATGTAGAGAGATGTGACTTTTATCCAACCACTACTCAGTACATTGTGATAGAAATAGATGCCGTGTCTCTGCCAGTTTATGGGTGGTGAAGACCTGAGATACACTTTCTCTTTATAATAACATTCCTAACTTCTATATTTGAGCCCCCTTTCTCTCTGTTCCTTTCTCCTTTTAAATAAATCTTTCCATTCCAGTTCTAATGGGCTACTTGTTAAATTTCTCCTCTAAGATGGAAAATCACATTACAGTTAAATGACTGGATGAATGGGGGATGTTATCAACTATCCTCCCTCCCCCACAAGCCTGCTGTGTGAGACTTTCTGCCCTAGTTTTAACATGACACCAGAGGTTACACAACCCAGGAGTTATATTTGGCTGGAGGTCAAAGTTCAGCATAAAAAGAACAATCTGAGAGTAGTCTGGATGCGTTTAAGATGAATGACCATTTTGTTCTCCTAAAAGGAAGAGAGAACAGAGAAAACACTGTATTCTGGTTTCTCTTTCTTTCAGTCTCTGTAATCCATCTTCTACTACATTTGTCTGTATGTGCTTAAAGCCTCTGTTGCTAAAGTTGACATTCATCTGTTGATAACTCAAAAGTTGACTCTGGTTTAGTGTGTGAATGTTCTCCTCTCCCTTTCTCCTCTCTTCTCCGTTTCTTATCCCTTCCCTATCTCCTCCCCTCCTCTTGTTAATACATGCCAGTAAGTGAACAGTGAACAGTAAACATGCCCGCTTGGCTTTGGTATCGTACCACTGTAATTACTTAAAAACCCACACGCACACCACACCGCCTCAAAGGGGGTTGTGGGAAAAACACAACACTTTGGATCACTTTTGTTCATTCCTCTAATACTGACCCTATTTAATCTTGTAATTATATTCCACTGCAGAGCTGTTGTGTTCCTATTTGATAGTGCCTGAGTGGGAGTGTTTCTCATGCTGATAAGGAGCTGTCTGTCCTGTCCTCCTTAGTGCTGCTGGTTTCCTCTAGTCTTGATAGATCTGTGTGTTCCTCAAGGAGAGGTGTCACCACAGAAAGGTCAAATTGAGTGGCCCTCTGTCACTCACTCAGCCTATTTATAGATGTTCTGTTATCCTTATTGTGGGTGGGCTTCACTATAACAATGCAGGGGGATGTGTGTGTGTGTGTTTTGGTGTCGGTGTGTGTGTGTCCTCTGAGTGTAACACTCAGTGGTCATTTCATGCTTTACTGGGCTGTACCTGTAGACGTCAGAGTGACTGGATGTTTAGAAACCAGGGGCTGCTGCTGCTTGGCCAATCCCAAGGCTTCATACACAAAAACTACTTATTTTCTCAGTCCGTCTCTTTGTTTTTCTGACATGCATTTGACCTTCCTCCCCTAAACCCTCAAATGTGATGCTGTCAACACAAGTACTCCAAAGAGCCACTTAGCTCCACCAGTTGTCATTAGTCTTGTTGTACAATGACAAAAGATATAGTGTACATCATGTGTTCTCTGAATCACAGTCGTAATGAACTATAACACTGTCAGCAAACACAGTAGACAGCAATGTTATTCTGTCTTCACCCATCTCTCCCACTGCCTGTCCCTGATAGCTGTAACACCACCAAACCACCATCCCCTCCTGTTTCACCCTCTCCTTTTACTCTCATCTGGAGCACTTTGCTTCATTAGGATATGTATTTCCATAATTACAGCGCATAAACTGGAACACAGTTGAATAGATTTCAGAATGGGCCCCTCCATCTTGACATTTGGTTTGAATGGCCTGACTGCTGCAAACACCAGATGGTAATTATGAGGATGTTCACTGTTCTCCTTTTCAGTATCTAAGGGCACTTAAGGCCATCAGACACCCACACCAACAGGCTGTTCTCTGCAACCACTGCTGTTACGTGTGTGTGTGTGTGTGTGTGTGTGTGTGTGTGTGTGTGTGTGCGTGCGTGCGTGCGTGCGTGCGTGTAGGAATGTGTCTTTGTGTGTGAGACTTGTCATGGCCCTATTGCTTGGTGGGGACTTTTAAAAGCTTGTAAAGTATCAATCAATCAAATGTATTTATAAAGCCCTTCTTACATCAGCTGATGTCACAAAGTGCTGTACAGAAACCCAGCCTGAAACCTCAAACAGCAAGCAATGCAGGTGTAGAAGCACGGTGGCTAGGAAAAACTCCCTATGAGGGGTGGCCAGTCCTCTTCTGGCTGTGCCGGGTGGAGATTATAACAGAACATGGCCAAGATGTTCAAATGTTCATAGATGACCAGCAGGGTCAAATAATAATAATCACAGTGGTTGTAGAGGGTGCAACAGGTCAGCACCTCAGGAGTAAATGTCAGTTGGCTTTTCATAGCCAATCATTCAGAGTATCTCTACCGCTCCTGCTGTTTCTCGAGAGTTGAAAACAACAGGTCTGGGACACGTAGCACGTCCGGTGAACAGGTCAGGGTTCCATAGCCGCAGGCAGAACAGTTGAAACTGGAGCAGCAGCACGACCAGGTGGACTGGGGACAGCAAGGAGTCATCAGGCCAGGTAGTCCTGAGGCATGGTCCTAGGGCTCAGGTCCTCCGAGAGAGAGAGAGAAAGAAAGAAAGAAAGAAAGAAAGAAAGAAAGAAAGAAAGAAAGAAAGAAAGAAAGAGAGGGAGAATTAGAGAGACCATACTTAAATTCACACAGGACACCGGATAAGACAGGAGAAATACTCCAGATATAACAGACTGACCCTAGCCCCCCGACACATAAACTATTGCAGCATATATACTGGAGGCTGAGATAGGAGGGGTCGGGAGACACTGTGGCCCCGTCCGACGATACCCCCGGACAGGGCCAAACAGGCAGGATATAACCCCACCCACTTTGCCAAAGCACAGCCCCCACACCACTAGAGGGATATCTTCAACCAGGAAGGCCCGCACACTGTTTATGCTTCCAATTCACCGTTTATTGACAACGTTTCAATCTGAACCAGATCTTCATCAGGTCAAACAGACTGTGTGCTCACAACCCAAAATATAAACATTTCACCTCACATGACCATTACGCACATGACGCATGGTTGGTGCGTCATGTTTTAACTCGGCCCGAGTTAAAACCTAGGCAACAGTGAAAAAGATTACTTTGGAAACTGGAATACCTGCCCATATGACCATTACGTGTAGATATAATTACAGTGACCTATTTCAAAAACAGCTTGTGTACTTCTAAGAATTTGATGTCAATGAGATGGACACAGATATAGAAAGTTATAGAAAACCGAACATATACGTATGTGCAAAATGACTAAGTGAAGACCTGAATACAAATCAACATAACATATTCACGTAAGAAATGGTCTGATATCAAACTCTTGGTTCAGACCTTTAGGAGACATGGTGCACAATGTAATAAGCCTGTGTGTAGCTGGTGTAGAGGAGTCAGGCGCAGGACAGCAGATATGAGTAATAAACTTATTTTACTCAAAGAATCAATAAAACAACGTAATAATCTAGCCCACAATAACGGACCGTATTACATACAAACAATCACTCACAAACAAACATGGGGGAACAGAGGGTTAAATAATGAACAAGTAATTGGGGGATTGAAACCAGGTGTGTAAGACAAGGACAAAACAAATGGAAAATGAAAAGTGGATCGGCGATGGCTAGAAGGCCGGTGACGTCGACCGCCGAACGCCGCCCGAACAAGGAGAGGGACCGACTTCGGCGGAAGTCGTGACAGACAAACAGTGAATCCAATACAATTCTCTTCTCAGTAATAGATTATCAGTACCCCCTCCCTCTCTTAGAAGGCTTAACTTGTTCGATACCAATGTCTTTCAGAGAGCTGATGTTGTGACGAGCGTCCATGAATTGGGCAGCCACAGGATTTCTCTGATCAAGGGTCCTGATATTACTCCTGTGATCTGCCATCCTTGTTTTCAGAGCTAGTTTAGTTTTTCCTACGTAGCATAGACCACACACTTGATCAGTGATGAACTTAATGACCTTGCACGTGATAGGCTCATTGAACGTTGTGCATTTGTTCGTAAAGTTACACTGGGTACATCGGCCACATTTGTAATTACCGTCTAGCTCATTGTCTAAGAAGGTGCTACGTGTCACGGGTGGAAAATCAGACCTCACCACCCCTTGACTGATGTTGGGGGCGCGTCTGAAGACTACCCGCGGGGATCTTTAAACTAAAGATGTGCCAGTGTTTTCTTAATGATGTGGTCGAACTACTGTATTTTCCAAGTAGGGAGTAAGCGTGGCACTCATTGGTCCAGGGGGTGGGGTGGTTTGGTAGTGAAGCTGTCATCCTGGGTCATATTTTTGTAACAGTCCTGTGCATCATGCACCCAATCCTCTGGGTAACTCTGTTGTCTAAAGCGTTCATCCAGATGGTGTTTCTCATAGTCACTGTGTACTACAGATCCTGCGTATGCTACTGTATTGTCTGATAGGGAGGCTCTTTTTCAGTGGTGTAGAGTGGAAGCTATCTTCGTGGAACAGGAAATTCCTGTCCGTCGGCTTCCTGTATAGGTATGTGCTAAAGCCACCCCACTCTTTATCAAAATGTCCAGAAAACTTGTTTCATGCGCATCAAAGGTGAGTGTGAATTTCAGATGTTCACTGTTTGCATTGATGAAGGAGCGGAATTGATTATGTTCCTCTGCTGTGCCCTGGAATAGAAGGAATATGTAATCAATGGAGCGTTTCCAGAGCTTGAGATTGCGCAAGAATGGATTGTTAGGGCTGAAATTCTTCTCAAACAACCCCACATAAAGATTAGCATAATTCGGTATCATTTTACTAACCATAGCCGTTTCGGTAAACCCAGTGACCTAACATGTTATGACACAGTCGTAACAGTCATAAAATGTCATAACCTGTCATAATATGGTCATAACACTGTCATGACCCATATATTTACACCTGTTGTGACATTATTGCGTTATTTTATGGCTGATTATGACACCTACATAAGAGTTTCCTTTCATTTGAAAGTTTGTTTCTTAAGTTCTTTGTTGTTGTTGTGATGAACTCTTTACAGTCATGTATTTTTTTCAACTTGCAGGAAATACACTTTATAACACTGTTATGAAGCGTTATGACCATCTTGTGTCACTTTACTTGGACTAAGAAAATACACTTTATGACACTGTCAAGAAGCATTATGACCATCATAATCATATAAACCAGATAGGCCTGTCACGTACATGCCCTTATGTCAGTCATCTGCCAAAAAGAGGGTGTCTTGTCCTGCTCCTGAAATCTGCTCCTGCATTCATCCCAGTCATCAGCAACAGAGCATTGGGGTAGGTGCGTGTCTGACATCAATTTGTGCGCAATTACAATGATAATTTTATATGATACATTTCAGAAAATGTTATATACTGTAACATAAACATATTGTTGTCAAGTAGGCTATGGTGTAATGGAATGTTTTGCCTTGTGTGGTAGGTTTTGTGGGTTTTTACACTCTTATGTAGGTGTCATAACCAGCCTTAAAATAACTACCTGGTAGGTTTTGTGGGATTTGACACTCTTACTGTATGTAGGTGTCATAACCAGCCTTAAAATAATGTTATATATGTCACAACAGGTGTAAATAAATGTGTCATGACAGTGTTATGACCTTATTATGACAGGTTATGACAAGTTATGTCTGCTGTTATGACATATTATGACATGGTTATGACCGCCATAACGTGTTATGACATGGTTATGACATGGTTATGACCTCCATAACATATTATGACATGGTTATGACCGCCATAACGTGTTATGACATATTGTGACATGGTTATGACCGCCATAACGTGTTATGACATTATGACATGGTTATGACCGCCATAACGTGTTATGACCGCCATAACGTGTTATGACATATTATGACATGGTTATAACGTGTTATGACATATTATGACATGGTTATGACCGCCATAACGTGTTATGACGTATTATGACATGGTTATAACCGCCATAACGTGTTATGACATATTATGACATGGTTATGACCGCCATAACGTGTTATGACAGGGTTATGACATGGTTATGACCTCCATAACGTGTTATGACATATTATGACATGGTTATGACCGCCATAACGTGTTATGACATATTATGACATGGTTATGACCGCCATAACGTGTTATGACATATTATGACATGATTATAACCACCATAACGTGTTATGACATATTATGACATGGTTATGACCGCCATAATGTGTTATGACATATTATGACATGATTATAACCACCATAACATGTTATGACATGGTAATGACCACCATAACGTGTTATGACGCTGGGTGTCAAGTAAAGGGTTACCACAGTTTCTTTCTGTTGAATGTCATTTTCAAACATGAAAAGTTCTTAGTCAGAATAATCTTGGCAAGTTCAACAATACATTTACTAGATGCTCTTATCCAGAGTAACTTACAGGAGCAATTAGGGTTAAGTGCCTTGCTCAAGGGCACATTGACTGATTTTTCACCTAGTCGTCTTGGGGATTCGAACCAGTGA
This sequence comes from Salmo trutta, assembly GCF_901001165.1. Classification (NCBI taxonomy): domain Eukaryota; kingdom Metazoa; phylum Chordata; class Actinopteri; order Salmoniformes; family Salmonidae; genus Salmo; species Salmo trutta. Next base: position 25,785,823 of record NC_042957.1, read on the forward strand.
CCTTTTGGTTACTGGTCCAATGCTCTTAACCGCTAGACTACCTGCTGCCCCAATAGGGTACAGTACTGCTACTGCTACAATACAATACAGTTAGTGCTAGGGAGTGTACCAGTGGGTTGTTGACTAAGACAGTGTACCATGGCTTCTAAGCCTCCCCGATGGAGGATATTAGTATACAGGGATTCAACATCAAGCAAGCCATAATCATTTCCCCATCAATATTGTCCAATGTCTTAAGGGTGTTAATCATGTCTGTAGAATAGCATACATATGCAGGGTAACACCACACTGGGTTTTAGAAAGAAATCTACAAAAGCAGAATATTTCACTATCGGAGTGAGGGGATTTTTTTATTCATCCAATGCTTGTCTCTGTTCTTTAGGGAGGATATTGTAGACTCTGTTGTTGTTTTTTATTCCGTATCTGAGACATATTCTTCCACCAATCTGCAGTATGTTAAAAAGTCTCTCATTGGTGCTTCATGGGAAGTAACATTTGTTCTCCGGTTGTGTGTTTAAGAGTAATCCTGATCGCCTCCATACCTCTACACGATGGATGTGTTCTATTGTGTAATCGGTATGAATCTCTTACACACTCTAGTATGTCGACAACCAGTGTTTGGTCCCTGTGTTAAGCATGTTGCCATAGCCACCATATGGTCTCCTCAATTCCTTCCCAGAAGGGTTCACTTTCAAGCTCACAACCCACAAAGACTTTACTCCGCTGATCCAGCACGGGAATCATGCCACATAAGGGTTGGTGGTCTGTTACTAAACCACCATAGAGTAAAGTTCTGGAGACCCACTTGCATGGATACTTTAGACAAGTTTTTCTTGGAATGATTGGGTTGGTCACGTCCTCATGGTGTGAGCAGTAGGCCTAGGCGCTAACAGTTCTGCATCATAGTTCTGCATTACACAGTTGCGTCATCGTCAAGTCCTTCATGAGTTTTTCCTGAACTTGGGACTTGACCAGGGAAAATTCTAGGTCTTAGTTGCAGTATGACCTGTAACTAGAGCCTTGCTTTTCCTGGTCAAGTCAGGTGTTCAAAAACACTCATGGTCTTAGATATACAATATTTATTTTGTGTTGATGGAAGAGATGTGTTCTTACACAACAGAAGACCATGCCTCCTGGGCCTCTGTTGAGACTCATCTGAGGAGTGAGATGGTGCCATAAACAGCTCCTAGTGGTGACCAAGCCTTTCTCCTCCATGGAAATATATTGCTATAGACCTCCCTCTGCCCCCAGCTGTGCCCTCGATACCATATGTGAATTGATTGCCCCCCATCTATCTTCTGAGCTCGTGCTACTAGGTGATCTAAACTGGGACATGCTTAACACCCCAGCCATCCTACAATCTAAGCTTGATGCCCTCAATCTCACACAAATTATCAATGAATCACAGGCACCCTCATAGATGTCATCCTAACTAACTCGCCCTCCAAATACACCTCTACTGTTTTCAATCAAGATCTCAGCGATCACTGCCTCATTGCCTGCATCCGTAATGGGTCTGCGACCAAACGACCACCCCTCATCACTGTCAAACGTTCCCTAAAACACTTCTGCGAGCAGGCCTTTCTAATCGACCTGGCCGGGGTATCCTGGAATGACATTGATCTCATCCCATCAGTAGATGATGCCTGGCTATTGTTTAAAAGTGCCTTCCTCACCATCTTAAATAAGCATGCCCCACTCAAAAAATGTAGAACTAGGAATAGATATAGTCCTTGGTTCACTCCAGACCTGTCTGCCCTTGACCAGCACAAAAACATCCTGTGGCGTTCTGCATTAGCATCGAATAGCCCCCATGATATACAACTTTTCAGGGAAGTTAGGAACAAATATACACAGGCAGTTAGAAAAGCTAAGGCTAGCTTTTTCAAACAGATATTTGCATCCTGTAGTATTAACTCAAAAAAGTTCTGGGACACAGTAAAGTCCATGGCGAATAAGAGCACCTCCTCCCAGCTGCCCACTGCTCTGAGGCTAGGAAACATTTACCACCGATAAATCCATTATAATTGAGAATTTCAATAAGCATTTCTCTACGGCTGGCCATGCTTTCCACCTGGCTACCCCTACTCAGGTCAACTGCCCGGTACCCTCTACAGCAACCCGCCAAAGGCCCCACCATTTCTCCTTCACCCAAATCCAGATAGCTGATGTTCTGAAAGAACTACAAAATCTGGACCCATACAAATCAGCCGGGCTAGACAATTTGGACCCTCTCTTTCTAAAATTATCTGCCGAAATTGTTGCAACCCCTATTACTAGCCTGTTCAACCTCTCTTTCGTATCGTCTGAGATTCCCAAAGATTGGAAAGCTGCAGCGGTCATCCCCCTCTTCAAAAGGGGGTGACACTCTAGACCCAAACTGCTACAGACCTATATCTATCCTACCCTGTCTTTCTAAGGTCTTCGAAAGCCAAGTTAACAAACAGATTACCGATCATTTAGAATCCCACCGTACCTTCTCCGCTATGCAATCTGGTTTCAGAGCTGGTCATGGGTACACCTCAGCCACGCTCACGGTCCTAAACAACATCATAACCGCCATCGATAAGAGACATTACTGTACAGCCGTATTCATCGACCTGGCCAAGGCTTTTGACTCTGTCAATCACCACATTCTTATTGGCAGACTCAACAGCTTTGGTTTTTCAAATGATTGCCTCGCCTGGTTTACCAACTACTTCTCTGATAGAGTTCAGTGTGTCAAATCGGAGGGCCTGTTGTCCGGACCTCTGGCAGTCTCTATGGGTGTGCCACAGGGTTCAATTCTCAGGCCGACTCTCTTCTCTGTATACATCAATGATGTTGCTCTTGCTGCTGGTGATTCTCTGATCCACCTTTACGCAGACAACACCATTCTGTATACTTCTGGCCCCTCTTTGGACACTTTGTTAACTAACCTCCAGACGAGCTTCAATGCCATACAACTCTCCTTCTGTGGCCTCCAACTGCTCTTAAACGCAAGTAAAACTAAATGCATGCTATTCAATCGATCACTGCCCGCACCTGCTCGCCCGTCCAGCATCACTACTCTGGACGGCTCTGACTTAGAATACGTGGACAACTACAAATACCTGGGTGTCTGGCTAGACTGTAAACTCTCTTTCCAGACTCACATTAAACATCTCCAATCCAAAAATAAATCTAGAATCGGCTTCCTATATAGCACCTGTCACGGCTGTTTGAAGGATCGGACCAAAATGCAGCGTGTTCGTAGTTCCACATATTTATTAAACGTGAAACTGAATGCGATACACTTAAATACTTGAAACCACAAACAACAAACCGTGACGCAGAGAGGAAAACACACTACTCAAAAAATAATAACCCAGAAACAGGAAGAGAAAAACCCCTACTTAAATATGATCTCTAATCAGAGGCAATGAGGATCAGCTGCCTCCAATTAGAGATCAACCACAAACAATCCCAACATAGAAATAGAAAAACTACAACTTAAACATAGAAATAGAAAACATAGAACAACCCAAAACACCCCCTGCCACGCCCTGCCCTACTCTACTATAGAAAATGGCATCTTACTAGGGTCAGGACGTGACAGCAACAAAGCATCCTTCGCTCATGCTGCCAAACATACCCTCGTAAAACTGACCATCCTACCGATCCTCGTCTTTGGTGATGTCATCTATAAAATAGCCTCCAACACTCTACTCAACAAACTGGATGCAGTCTATCACAGTGCCATCCGTTTTGTCACCAAAGCCCCATACACTACCCACCATTGCGACCTGTACGCTCTCGTTGGTTGGCCCTCGCTTCATACTCGTCGCCAAACCCACTGGCTACAGGTTATCTACAAGTCTCTGCTAGGTAAAGCCCCGCCTTATCTCAGCTCACTGGTCACCATATCAGCACCCACTCGTAGCACGCGCTCCAGCAGGTATATCTCACTGGTCACCCCCAAAGCCAATTCCTCCTTTGGTCGTCTTTCCTTCCAGTTCTCTGCTGCCAATGACTGGAACGAACTGCAAAAAACTCTGTAGCTGGAGACTCATATCTCCCTCACTAGCTTTAAGCACCAGCTGTCAGAGCAGCTTACAGATCACTGCACCTGTACATAGCCCATCTGTAAACAGCCCATCTATCTACCTACCTCATCCCCATACTGTATTTATTGATTTATTTATCTTGCTCCTTTGCACCCCAGTAGCTCTACTTGCACATTCATCTTCTGCACATCTACCATTCCAGTGTTTAATTGCTATATTGTAATTACTTCGCCACCATGGCCTGTTTATTGCCTTAACTTACCTCATTTGCACTCACTGTATATAGACTTTTTGTTTTCTTTTGTACTGTATTATTGACTGTATGTTTTGTTTATTCCATGTGTAACTCTGTGTTGTATGTGTCGAATTGCTACGCTTTATCTTGGCCAGGTCGCAGTTGCAAATGAGAACTTGTTCTCAACTTGCCTACCTGGTTAAATAAAGGTGAAATATATATATATTCTTTAACTGTCTCCAAAAAAGAGAAACGCAAGGGGTACTTCATCTTGTCACCCTCTTCTCTAACTTGACGACACCAAAGAAAGCAGCTCTCGTTGTGTCCACATCGTCTGTACTAAACTATCAAGGGTTTGCACTCAAGAAAGGGATCAGATCATGTTACATCGCGTACTTTATGCATCGTTTATTTCATCACTAGCAAGATTTTGTATGCAGCACATTGTGTGCTCAAGTCCTCATATGCAATCTACAATAAGTCAGTCTGGCCCAGCTAAAGCCTCGTGTCACTTGGAAGGTCAGTTAAGACGGATCAGCCATGTCCTAGTCATTTCTGTCTGTCCTCTGTAGTGGCATGTTGTACCCAGTCAGTCAGTACCTCCTGGTTGGGAATGCTGTGTGAGTGTTCTGGAACATTGTTTTCACTGGAGATTCCAGATACTATGTAGGAACAGAACACAGGCTGTTTCTGATTAACATTCTGAGTGCAGAGAGAGCACAGGACAATACAGCTCTGAGTTGGAACGCTGAACACTACAAGCTGCTCTAAATTCCCCGTGTACTTCTGCTGTGTGCTTTACTTTAGGCCAGGAATTATCCTTTTGTGTCTTTGGCATGTGTCAATGTGTCAATTGTTTTCAATTAAAATTGTAAAAACAAAAAAAATTAAAAAATTGCTTCTTAGCAAAGAGCAATTTCACAAGCAATAATTTTGCTAGGACTGCCTGGGTTTGGTCTGAGTGGGGAGGGGAAAACTGAAAACTAGCTGTTATTGGCAGAGAAGTTTGGAACGCACGTTCTTATCGGTCTATTAATTAATTTACCGCCTGGTGATGTCACCAAAACAGGCTGAAATTTCAGGTGATCTTTTCAAAAAGCTCTTACACTAAAAGGGCATTGTCATCATTTTCATAACTTCACAACATTATTACAACCTCATAGTGTGGAAATATATATATAAAACACAGAAAAATCATGTTTTTGACTGCAGTGGGCCTTTAATGAGTTTCAGTGGACCGGTCTTTTTCATACAGCGTCATTTTTCTGGGTCGTCTTTGTTTATGTTGAGTGTTATTCTTTGCCGTGTTACTTGTGCTAGATTGAACTATGTTGATGTTGCATAAACCCATAGCAACAGTTAGCAAAATGGCACCTCGTGCTCTTACCAGCCTTCACTCTATTGGGAACTTTGTGTGTAGCAGTAGGTTTAATTTTACCAATTGAGCACCATCACTTTCCAACACATCAGTTCTGATACACAAAACAGTTTGCAAGATCAGCTCAATTCCCTCCACTCCTCTGTCTATGGACTAAGTTTGGATGGTTCTACGTCAGAACATTAGATAATTGTTTAACCTTCAGACAGATCATTGTCCTCTGTTGTGGAAAGTATTCAGATACCCTGCCAATGAGTCAACCCTGTGTCATGTTCTCAATGTGATATACCGACTATAAATAGCTTTGCAGGGGGAAAATATACTCATGAATAATCTGCTGCACTGTGTACAGTATGTGTGTGTGTGTGTGTGCATATCTTTCTCATTCTGCAGTCAGAATGTATACGATTATGGGATTCTGTGGAGTTTCTAGAGGTTGTATGAGTCATATGCATTCATTTTCCCTACTCTTAAAGTAATATGACACTTCACACTACGGTAGAGAATGTCTAATACATTCTACGGTAGTCTCGGTATTTAGGGACTTTGCTTTGAAATACAGTAACAGTCAGTAACTGCTTTGAAATATGGTAACAGCCAGTAACTGCTTTGAAATACGGTTACAGTCAGTCAATGTGAAATGCAATATGCTTCAGGCTACTGCCAGTCTTCACTGTCACTGGAGGAGAAAATATGTGATGTCGATCTACAGGAATGTTTCTGCGAGGTCATTGCCATTTCCTCAATGTATTTTGTATTGCCTTGGATAAGAGCAGCTGTGGTGCATCATCACCTAGATGCGCCTCTGGAAGCTCCTCCAGACAAGTAACGGGCCTCGCTAACAAAAGATGCCATCACTCACTCATTCCCATCCTGTCAACTCCTGCTCATCCACTCTAACATCAACCTTATGCCACGTCCTTCCTGACGTCTAATCTAACACCCTCTTTCCCATCAGGGCCAGCCCTAGACATAAGCAACCGCCTAGGGCCCTGCGGACGCTAGCCCCCCCCCAAAAAAATATATATACAGTACCAGTCAAACGTTTGGATGCACCTACTCGTTCCAGGGTTTTTTACTATTTTACTACATTGTAGAATAATAGTGAAGACATAAAAACTATTAGTAGTAACCAAAACAGTGTTAAACAAATCAAAATATATTTTATATTTGAGATTCTTCAAAGTAGCCACCCTTTGCCTTGATGACAGCTTTGCACACTCTTGGCATTCTCTCAACAAGCTTCGTGAGGTAGTCACCTTGTCATAATTGTGTATGTAGGTGGCAGGCAAGTCAGGCGCAGGAGAAACCAAATTGGTTAAACTGGAGTATTTAATAACAAAAAACAAACTCCAAAACCAAAAATAACATGGATAAAAATAACCCGTCGCACACCGATACAAAATACACACGTACATAACATCACAAACAATCATCGACAAGGACATGATGGGAAACATAGGGTTAAATACACAACATGTAAATAATGGGACTGCATACAGGTGTGTAGGAAGACAAGACAAAACCAATGGAAAATGAAAAACTGATCAATGATGGCTAGAAGACCGGCGACGTCGACCGCCGAGCACCACCCGAGCAAGGAGGGACATCGTCTTCGGCAGAAGTCGTGACACACCTGGAATGCATGTCAATTAATAGGTCTGTCTTAAAAGTTATTTTGTGGAATTTCTTTCCTTCTAAATGCATTTGAGCCAATCAGTTGTGTTGTGACAAGGTAGGGGTGATATACAGAAGATAGCCCTATTTGGTAAAAGACCAAGTCCATATTATGGCATGAACAGCTCAAATAAGTCCACCATTACTTTAAGACATGAAGGTCAGTCAAACCAGAAAATGTCAGGAACTTTGAAAGTTTCTTCAAGTGCAGTCACAGAAACCATCAAGCACTATGTTGAAACTGGCTCTCATGAGGACCGCCACAAGAAAGGAAGACGCAGAGTTACCTCTGCTGCAGAGGATATGTTCATTAGAGTTACCAGCCTCAGAAATTGCAGCCAAATAAATGCTTCACAGAGTTCAAGTAACAGATACATCTCAACATCAACTGGTCAGAGGAGACTGCATGAATCAGGACTTCACGGTCGAATTGCTACAAAGAAACCAGAAGAAGAGATTAGCTTGGGCCATAAAACACAAGCAATGGACATTAGACCGGTGGAAATCTGTCCTTTGGTCTGATGAGTCCAAATGTGAGATTTTTGGTACCAACCACCATGTCCTTGTGAGACGCAGAGTAGGTGAACTGATGATTTCGGCATTTGTGGTTCCCACCGTGAAGCATGGAGGAGGAGGTGTGATCGTGTGGGGGTGCTTTGCTGGTGACACTGTCAGTGATTTATTTAGAATTCAAGGCACACTTAACCAGCATGGGCTACCACAGCATTCTGCAGCGATACACCATCCCATCTGGTTTGCACTTAGTGGGACTATCATTTGTTTTTCAACAGAACAGTGACCCAAAACACACCTCCAGGCTGTGTAAGGGCTATTTGACCAAGAAGGAGAGTGATGGAGTGCTGCATCAGATGACCTGGCCTCCACAATCACCCGACCTCAACCCAATTGAGATGGTTTGGGATGAGTTGGACCATGGAGTGAAGAAAAAGCAGCCAACAAGTGCTCAGCATATGTCGGAACTCCTCCTTCAAGACTGTTGGAAAAGCATTCTTCATGAAGCTGGTTGAGAGAATGCCAAGAGTGTGCAAAGCTGTCATCAAGGCAAAGGGTGGCTACATTGAAGAATCTCAAATATAAAATAGATATTAATTTGTTTAACACTTTCTTGGTTTGTACTAGGGCTGTGGCGGTCATGAAATCAGCCGGTGATTGTCAAGCAATTAACTGTTGTTCTCACGGTAATTGGCAGTTAATTAACATGAACACACAGCCTACAAACCATTTAAAAAAGTATAATAAATCCATGTAATAAAGCCTACACCTTCACAATACATCCATCCAATAAATCTAAAGAAGCATGATATGAAGAAAATGTAGTCTATTTCAGAAGAACAGAATAGCATACTCTGAGTTGTCCTTATGTTAGGTCCTGATGTCTGTAAGCCAAATGGCTGTGGGCTACACTAGTTCATTTAGCAGACAAGATTTGCTTATAATTCCGTGGCATTATTTTATATTATTTTATAGTATGAAGAATACAATTGCTGAATAAAATATAAATATTTTCTCCAAACAATTTGAGGGAGTGCACACATGCGGCTATTCTGTGTTGAGTAGTTAACAAAGAAATAGGTACTCCTATATGCTTAATTTAGAGTTCTTAATGTAACTTTAGTTGTTCTACAAACGTTGGGCTATATGTTTACACTTTTAATACATTGTAAGGATGCATGATGACTCTAATGATGATTTGAAAAAAAGTTGCTTGAAAGGCATGAACTCTGCTTTGTTCTTTAAGCAGGATGTAAACACTCCAATAGTCTCTCATTCACAATTTGACAAGCACTTGATAATGCCTTGAATTTCACGGCGGCCGTAATGCACCTTAAAAAAATCCATGCCTTTTGCGGCCCAGAGTGCTGCGTTGTGCTTCTCTCCCTGAGTGTGCTGCGCAATCCGAAGCCCTCTCACTCACATGGCTCTATGTCACCTGATCGGGTCTTTCTCACAGGCTACAAGTGAAGACAGACACATCGGGGATGCAACTGCGCGTATCCTTATTCAATTCCGGAGGTGCATATTGAAGATATTGGAAGAACTGTCCATATTTACTTTTCGTCAGCCAACAAGATGAGTAGACCTAACAAACAGCAAAAGTGCTAGCCTATCTACTATCCCCCATAGTACATAAGTCAACCTATTCTGTTCTGTGCGAGAAATAAATATTCCAAACATAGTCTGGGACATTTGTGGGATGCGATAGATCCCAAATTAATACAACCACAAGCATCAAACAACTTGTATATGCAATGTGTCTGATGCAACAGATTAGAACGTTTAGCTTAAAATGTTGATAAACCATTAGGCTATTTATTCACATTATAAGTGCAGCAATGTGCACGTGGTAGTAGGCTATAATCGTGAATGTTCCAATTGCGGAAAACACCATTATCAAAAGTTACCGCAAATGCAATTATGCATGTAATGCTTTTATTATAAAGGTGCATTTTTATGGTGAAATTTGAAACTCACGCGCTGCTTATACATGCCAGTTAGGCTCTACACCCCTTGTAAAGCAGAATAATGTGCTTAATTTTAAGAAGTTATTTAGCCACTTTAGTTGTGATACAAACCTTATTAAAACATATAGGCCTATGGGCTAGGCTACATGAGGTATGTGACTGATGAAAAATAATAAAACATTAAAAGGTGTTGTTTCTTATGCTGGGCATCATTCACAAGTGATAATATGTCATTCACAAGTGCTAGGCTAATATTGTCACCTATCAGACTATTCTTGATTTAATCTTGTCTTTACATATACTAAATAATATATGTGTGACATTTGTTTTGATTTGGACCATTATCATGCACCTGTTTCGAAACAGGGACAGTGGGAAAACATACGTCATAAATACACTTAAATAGCGAATGGAGGCCTTTCCCCCTGGTTTATTTTCATGCCAGCCAGGTAGGCTATACTCCTGTTGTAAAGAGAAGCAATGTGCTTAATATTATGAAAGTTGATAAATAAATATAGTAGGCCTAGCCTATAGAAAGCTGATGGGATCCTCATCGTTTTATTAGCGGCCATCACTCTGTTTTCTCCCGCAATTGCATAGCTTATGGAAATGTTGCGCAACATGAGCTCATGGGTTCTCATTAAGTGTTTGATTAGATTTTCTAATACATTTGCATTGATGTCAGAGTGATTAGAGAGACAATAGAGTGCTGAGTACCAGGCAGTTAGCAAATTTGGTAACTGCCTGGTACCATCAGCAGCATCAGAGCTTGGAGAAGCCTAATTACCCTGACTAAACGGTCATGACTCTTGACCGCCTGTGTGGAAGTAATACGTTCACCGCAACAGCCCTAGTTACTACATGATTCCATATGTGTTATTTCATAGTTTCTGTCTTCACTATTATTCTACAATGTAGAAAATAGTAAAATAAAGAAAAACCCTTGAATGAGTAGGTGTGTCCTATCTTTTGACTGGTACTGTATATATATTTTTTCTGAACTCAGTTGGGGTCTCAAATTACTTTTGAGAGTTACAAAAGTAGAATACAGGAGGTGCAATTTTGAAATTTGTTTGTCAATCAGCAACTTTTTCTTTTGTTATGTCAGTCACTAACAGTCACTCAGTCAACAAAATAGTGGTAAGTTAGTCTAGCCAGCTGTAGTAATCATGGTCGAATTACCGACCGGGCATGCAGGGCACGTGCCCAGGGGCCCTGACCTCCAGGGAACCCCCACTGATTTTGCTAGTCACTCTTGCTCAGATATCATCATAACATGGCATAAGTCATGGCAAAATGTGTAGAATTGCAGGAAATTAGCTCTAAAATGGCAAAATCTCTCTCTGCCCCTGTGACGAGGTGAGGTAGGGCCCAGGAGCAGAGAAGAGAACCAGACGAGGAACCAGTGGTTCAGAATAAACATACCTCAATACTTTACTGGGAAAAGGTTCAACAGTAGGTACAAAGTAAAACTAGGGAAAACAACAAACATTATGACTTGATAACTCATTAGAAGACAAACACACATTACAAACGGATCAAGCTTCTGCAAAGGCTAACTGAAAACACACCTCTTTAAAAGGAAATCTTAATTAGTAAATGAAAACACGTATCATTGTCTCTAGGGCAATCTTTGTCCCCCTCTGGTGACAGGTGGAACCATGACAGTACCCCCCTTCTAGGAGCGGCTCCAGCCGCGGAGCCAGGGCGACCACCACGTAGTTGGTTGAAGTCCAGAACAAGTCCCGGGTCCAGGATGTCCTGGGCAGGCACCCACGCCAGCTCCTCGGGTCCGTAGCCCTTCCAGTCCACCAGGTACTGCAGGGTGCCCCGAACCTAAACTGGCACTCAAATGGAGACAGTCCAGTGGACGAGTTCAGCAGTGTGTTGTGAGCATATTCGGCCCAGAAGAGGAACTTGTTCCAGTTGGTGGCCTGAGGGGAGACAAAACAGCGGAGGAAATGCTCCAGCTCCTGGTTTACCCGCTCAGTCTGCACATTCGACTGTGGGTGGAACCAAGAGGAGAGACTCACCGATGCCCCCAACAGGGAGCAGAAGGCTTTACAATACCGCGCGACGAACTCGGGGCCACAGTCCGAGACAATGTCCTGGGAGAGTCCATGTAGTCGAAAATACATGGTTAATCATGAAGTCGGCTGTCTCACTTAACTGCCAAGAGCTCCCGGTTGCCTACATCGTAGTTGCGTTCCGCTGGTGAAAACCGCTTGGAGAAAAAGGCACATGGGTGCAGTTTCTTGACCCCCTTTTTCCACTGTGAATGGAACGTCCCTGCTCCAGTATCCGAGGCATCCACCACTACCATGAAGGGACGAGCAGGTTCAGGATGAGCGAGGATGGGTCCGGAAGTGAAACGTTCCTTGAGCTCCTCGAATGCCCTGTCAGCCTCGGGGGTTGAGCAAAAATGGGTCTGGGATTGATGGGTTAGGGCCGTGAGAGGCGCTGCCACAGCACCAAAGTTGCGAATAAATGTCTGGAAAAATTGGTAAACCCGATGAACTGCTAAACTTGTTTGAGTGAAGTGGGACGGGGCCAGTCGGTGACGGCCTTAACCTTTACGGGATAATGTATCCCAGGAAGGAGACTTGGGAAACATGGAATTCACACTTCTCTATTTCTGATGTATAGCTGACTCTGCAGGAGGTGTCTCAGGACTTGGCGGACGTGCAGGATGTGTTCTGGAAGGGTCTTGGAGAAGATCAGGATGTCATCAAGGTAATCAAAGACGAAATGATTCAACGTGTCCCTAAGAGTGTCATTGACCAATGCTTGGAAGACTGCTGGTGAGCAATAATCCGAATGGCATGACTAAATATTCATAGTGGCCACTAGGGATGTTAAAGGCAGTTTTCCATTAATCTCCCTCCCTGATTCTCACCAGATTGTCAGTGTTGCGGAGGTCCAGTTTGGTGAAGAATCGGGGCCCTGGGCCAGATCCAAGGCAGAGGACATCAGTGGTAGGGCGTAACGATTCTTAATCGTAATCCTCTTCAGCCCTGGGTAATCGATGCAAGGACGCAGACCCCCATCTTTCTTTCCTACGAAGAAGAAGCTTGCGCAGGCTGGTGAAGTTGAGGAACAAATGAAGCCTGCCTCCATCGACTTCCAGATGTAATTGTCCATGGCTGCTACTTCAGGGGCCGAGAGGGAGTAAGGACATCCCCGGGGAGGGGTGGAGCTGGGTAGGAGCTCTATGGCTCAGTCGTATGGTCAATGAGGAGGGAGGGGGGCGGCTTGCCTCTTACTGAAGACTTCCCAGAGGTCGAAGTATTCGGGAGGGAGAGCGGAGAAGTCTTGGGCTTCAATGGATGCAGGGGGGCGCGGCGAGGCTCTTGGTAGGGGTCTTAGGCATTTAGTCTTGCAGTTCTTTCCCCAGTCTAGTAGATGTCCCGTGGACAAGGAGAATAGTGGGTTATGTTGCGCTAACCAGACCCCTAGGATAAGGGGTTTCTCGGGAGCAGTGATCAAAATAAAGCTAGAAGTCTCGGAGTGGTTCACACCGACCTGCAGTTGAATGGGCTTGGTCTGATATTCCACCTGGCCAGAGCCGATGGGGCATCCATCAAGGGCTTGAATCTGCAGAGGGATAGGACATTTCAAGCAGGGGATTTGTAATTCTCTGGCGAGGTCCTGATTGATTAAATTATCCGCAGCCCCGGAGTCCACAAAGACTTGAATTTGGTGCTGACATTTGTCCCAGTGGAGGGTTGCGGGTAGTGACAGACGGTGACTGGGTAGCCTGGGAGTACCTACGCAGCTCGTCAGGGTCTCCCCTTGTCCTGGTGAGACCCGGCTTTTCCCGTCAGCTCTGGGCATGTAGAGCGAAGATGGCCAAGACCTCCACAGTAGAGGCAGCAGCCTTCGCTCATGTGCCTGTCACGTTTCTGTGGGCTCAGACATGTGTGTCCCAGCTGCATGGGCTTCTCAGTGCTTGGCTCGGGGGGCTTGGGGTACTCGAGAAGCCGGGATACTGGGGTGGTGTCAAAGGGTCGCTGTTTCATTCGTTCTCGGATGCGGTTTTCGATCTTGATTGCCAGCATTATAAGGGACTCGAGGTCCTCTCCCAGTTCCAGAGAGGTCAGTTCATCCTTGATAGAGTTAGACAGACCCTGGTGGAAGGCGGTGACCAGTGTCTCTGTATTCCACCCACTTTAGGCGGTGAGGGTGTGGAAATCAATGGCGAAGTCAGCCATTTGTCTGGCCCCTTGGCAGAGGTTGAATAGCCGGATCAACGCTCCTCGTCCGCCGGCTGGGTGGTCGAAGACTCGTCGCAACTCAGAAGTGAAGGCTGATATGGAGATGCAGGATGGTGGCTGCTATTCCCACACCGCCGTTGCCCACACCAGTGCTTTGCTCGAGAGTAAAGATGTAGGCGATCTTGGCCTGATCGGTGTGAAACAAGGAGGGCTGTAGCTTGAAAACCAGAGAGCACTGAGTGAGGAACCTCTTGCATATTCCTGGGTGGCCGTCATACCGCTCGGGGGCTGGGATCTTGGGTTCCCGGTGCAGGTTCCATTGGGGATCTACGGTGACGACTGGAGCACTGGGCGCTGAGACTCCTGGGTTGGGGGTGTTCAGTGGTTGGAGGGAGTCGATAAGTACCTAGAGAGTCACTGATATTTGGAATTGTTCTTGCTGCTGCCCCAGCAGGGCTCCTTGGCTCCAACGTTCTTGATCTGGTCGATCTCTGCTGGGTCCTTGTTGGGGCAGAAGCTTGCTGTGATGTGGTGAGGTAGGATCCAGGAGCAGAGAAGAGAACCAGACGAGGAACCAGTGGTTTAGAATAAACATAAATCATTTACTGGGAAAAAGTTCAACAGTAGGTACAAAGTAAAACTAGGGAAAACATAAAACACTTTGACTTGATAACTCACTCAGGAGACAAACGCACAATGCAAACGAATCAAGTTTCTGCAAAGGGTAACAGAAATCACACCTCTCTAAAAGGAAATCATAATTAGTAACTGAAAATACCTTTGTCATTATAGTCTCTAAGGCGGTGTCTGCCACCCTCTGGTGACAGGTGTAACCATGACAGCTCCATGGCAAAATGTGTATAATTGCAAGAAATGATCTCCATTGTCAAGATTTTTGCTAGGCTGACATTCATCTGAGACACCCTTCACAATGTTTGATATGTTGATATGGACTCACCATTAGGGGGACAAGTGTCCTGAAAGCCTTCACTACTTAGCCCCCACTCACAACACACACACACACACACACACACATGCAGATCACATCAGGGCCTCAGCCTCAATCTCAACCTCCCTCAGAATGACCTTTTTTAGTAAACACTTCTCCATAACAACGTGCATTATTCCACCACTAATGTACCTGAGCCATTTGCTTAACTAGGAGGTATGCGCCCACCGGTCCTTTGGTAATGCATTGAGTATTTTTAGAAAGCAATGTCTGTTCCAGCTCCAACAAAACCCTCCCTATATTTTCCTCTCCTCACCTCACTGTCCATGTTTGTAAAGGAATGTCATTTCTTTAAAAAAAACATTCACAATGCCGTCTCAGTGGAACAGGCTGAAGTAGAACAGTCTAGGAAGTATTTGAATGGCATTAGGCCTATGTAAGATAAAGCCCTAGTGATAGAACATAAACCTGACCCTGAGGGTGATTGATTGGTGGATAAGGTTTAATGTGTGATGGGTTCCATGATAAGTCAGCTCAGATCCACATACTGCCCTGCTAACGCTGCTTCTGCTTTCCATTCCATTGCTGATGGAGCACTCTCTTGCTCTGTGTGGTGTGGGTCTGTCTGAGGCTATAGACTACTGGAGATAGATAAATCATCTGAGCTGGAATGTTATTGTACACAGAGGGAACCCAGTCTCATGTTCATGAGTTGTATGCAACACAGGGAGGGACATTGTCTGCTTTTGCCTTAGCTCTGGCTAGAAGTTGCTTCTAGGTACAGATCTAGGATCAGTTTGCCTCCTCTAATCCTGACCTTAGACCATTAGGGAGAATAATGCAAAAGTGACCTCTTATCAGTGTCTACGGGGCAACATCATCCCAAGGTGAAACTTTGAACACACTTAAGCGGAGCAGCAATCTTTGCATGAATTCACACATCGCCCGACAACGCAGAGGGAAACTCTGTGTTAATGTGCTGATCCAAGGTACCTGGAGTGAGCCAGAGCCTCATCTACTGGACAAGACTCTATTCTACATCCCCCTCACCGTCAGAGGGGGGTGATACAGCAATCTGAACTGAGCTGTCACCACTCATCTCCACCTCCCAGGCAGACACACACCAGTCCCAGCTGTCAGCTGCCAGGACACACACAAACACACATACACACACACTCCGCATCGGGAGCCTGCTACTCGCCACCGATCTCACACATACACTGACATGAAACAAGCTCTCAGACACATTTACCGGATTGGAAAGTGACTGTCTGAATGATCTTCCTGTCTCTACAGATCAGCTCTACCAAGGAAAGTCATATTGTCATCTGTCACTGGCTCTGAAATATCAAGCTGCCAGAACGCTCTCTTTGTCAGAGACGACTATTGTATCTGACTGACTCAAATTGTTGTGAATAGATGTTTTGATGAGAGTGAGATGTGACATCATGGAACTAAACTGTCAGACTCGTTTTAAACAGACATCTTGTAAACAATGTTACGTGGTCAGATTGTTTATTTGATGGAGCACTGCTGAATCTAAAATTATTCCTTGGCACAGAATGTATCAACTGACTAACAAAAGATCCATTGAATTGAATGTACACTGCATGAACACGCTCTGTAACTTGCCCATGCAGTCTCACTATTGCTGATCCTTCAAAGGAGGATATCGTGGCTGTCTTCAAACAACAGAGAGATAAATGAAATCCCTATGTGTTCTAGTGTTTTTTATACATTCGCTGCTAATCAATTTACAGTAAATCTATTTTCAGGTACACAGCTAAGAACCAGATGTTCCCTTAAAAGTGCTTATTTTTACACTCTGCTGGCTAAATGTGGCGGCTCATTTAGAAGCTGCTAGAATAGCATTTTAGATCAGCACCATGTGGAAAGAGGGAGGGAAATAGCCCATGTACTCTGCTACGCTCTCTCTTTAAGGCTGTATTTAAAGTCTGCTTGTTATGATGGAACAACGTCTAATTTGGGAAAAGTACCTGTCATATAACTTAACTGAAATGGGAGATTTCCATTGTGGTTTAGCGTATGAATTCACAGAATTCAGTGTTTGACACAATCATCTACAGTTGAAGTCGGAAGTTTACGTACACTTAGGTTGAAGTCATTAAAACTCATTTTTCAACCACTCCACAAATTTCTTGTTAACAAACTATAGTTTTGGCAAGTTGCTTAGGACATCTACTTTGTGCATGACACAAGTAATTTTTCCAACAATTGTTTACAGACAGATTATTTCACTTATAATTCACTGTATGACAATTCCAGTTGGTCAGAAGTTTATATACACTAAGTTGACTGTGCCTTTAAACAGCTTGGAAAATTCCAGAAAATGATGTCATCGCTTTAGAAGCTTCTGATAGGCTAATTGGCATAATTTGAGTCAATTGGAGGTGTACCTGTGGATGTATTTCAAGGCCTACCTTCAAACTCAGTGCCTCTTTGCTTGACATCATGGGAAAATCAAAAGAAATCAGCCAAGACCTCAGAAAAAACATTGTAGACCTCCACAAGTCTGGTTCATCCTTGGGAGCAATTTCCAAACGCCTGAAGGTACCACGTTCATCTGTACAAACAATAGTACGCAAGTATATACACCATGAGACCACGCAGCCGTCATACCGCTAAGGAAGGAGACGTGTTTTGTCTCCTAGAGATGAACGTACTTTGGTGCGAAAAGTGCAAATCAATCCCAGAACAACAGAAAAGGACCTTGTGAAGATGCTGTAGGAAACAGGTACAAAAGTATCTATATTCACAGTAAAACGAGTCCTATATCAACATAACCTGAAAGGCTATCTAGCAAGGAAGAAGCCACTGCTCCAAAACCGCCATAAAACAGCCGGACTACGGTTTGCAACTGCACATGGAGAAATGTCCTCTGGTCTGATTAAACAAAAATAGAACTGTTTGGCCATAATGACCATTGTTATGTTTGGAGGAAAAAGGGGGAGGCTTGCAAGCCGAAGAACACCATCCCAACCGTGAAGCACGGGGGTGGCAGCATCATGTTGTGGGGGTGCTTTGCTGCAGGAGGGACTGGTGCACTTCACAAAATAGATGGCATCATGAGGACAGAAAATGATGTGGATATATTGAAGCAACATCTCAAGACATCAGTCAGGAAGTTATAGCTTGGTCGCAAATGGGTCTTCCAAATGGACAATGACCCCAAGCATACTTTCAAAGTTGTGGCAAAATGGCTTAAGGACAACAAAGTCAAGGTATTGGAGTGGCCATCACAAAGCACTGACCTAAATCCTATAGAACATTTGTGGGCAGAACTGAAAAAGCGTGTGCGAGCAAGGAGGCCTACAAACCTGACTCAGTTACACCAGCTCTGTCAGGGAGAATGGGCCAAAATTCACCCAACTTATTGTGGGAAGCTTGTGGAAGGCTACCCAAAACGTTTGACCCAAGTTAAACAATTTAAAGGCAATGCTACCATATACTAATTGAGTGTATGTAAACTTCTGACCCACTGGGAATGTGATGAAAGAAATAAAAGCTGAAATAAATCATTCTCTCTACTATTATTTTGACATTTCACATTCTTAAAATAAAGTGGTGATCCTAACTGACCTAAGACAGGGAATTTTTACTAAGATTAAATGTCAGGAGTTAAGAAAAACTGAGTTTAAATGTATTTGGCTAAGGTATATGTAAACTTCCGACTTCAACTGTATATTGTCCACTTGTCCTGTGAATGACCTGGTCTATGAACTCTATCTGCTGGGGTCATCCTGGGGTCATGAGGTGGCGCCATAGAGGACAGACAGCTCTCTAGAACATAGCTACAGTAACAAATCAAATCAAATTTTATTTGTCACATACACATGGTTAGCAGATGTTAATGCGTGTGTAGTGAAATGCTTGTGCTTCTAGTTCCAACCGTGCAGTAATATCTAACAAGTAATCTAACAATTTCACAACAACTACCTTATACACACACAAGTGTAAAGGAAAGAATAAGAATATGTACATAAAAATATATGGATGAGCGATGGTCGAACGGCATAGGCAAGATGCAGGTGATGGTATAGAGTACAGTATATACATATGAGATGAGTAATGTAGGGTATGTAAACATCATATAAAGTGGCATTGTTTAAAGTGACTAGTGAAACATCTATTACATCCAATTTTTAATTATTAAAAGTGGCTAGAGATTTGAGTCAGTATGTTGGCAGCAGCCACTCAAAGTTAGTGATGGCTGTTTAACAGTCTGATGAACAGAGATGTGTCAGAGATCAGCCCTGAGGCTGTGGGAGAATTTCCCAGAACTGACTGTCTCCCCTCTTCTCCTCTTTCCCCTCGCTCTGCCTACCTCTGTATCTATATTCCCTACACTTTGTCTCTCCCCCCTCCCCGTCTCTCTTTCTCTCTCCCTTCTCTCTCGCTCTCTCTGTCCTCTCTCTTTCCTCGCTTTACGGAGCCCAGGGCAGGTCTGGGATGTGAGATTATCCTCAAATTAGACACCTTCATTAGCTCTGCTCTCCAGCAGGAAATGAAGGCTAAACGAGTGGCTAGGCTAGATTCCAACCACCCATGCGCACACACACACACACACAAACACACACACACACACACACACACACACACACACACACACACACACACACACTAATGAGCGCACCAACACTAATGATAACAAAGCATCTATAAATAGGCTGAGTGAGTGACAGAGGGAAGTGCCACTCAACTTGACCTTTCTGTGGTGACACCTCTCCTTGAGAAACACACAGATCTATCAAGACTAGAGGAAATCAGCAGCACTAAGGAGGACAGGACAGACAGCTCCTTATCTCTCTCTCTCTTGCTCTCCATCTCTCATCTGGCCAGGTTTAATGAATGGGAGGTTTATTGGTTAGGCAACAGAAAACATAGTCTTGTCAACACCCATTAAAGAGACCTGCAGCATCCTCTGTCCATGATAAACAGCTTGTTAACTGGAGAAAGGATTCTGTGTTTACTGGAGGAGGCTGCAAGGAACCTCACCCCAGACACTGCTTAATGTCTCCCTCTCCCTCAGTCTACTGTATTATTCATGCTTTGGCATTTACCACCTGAAACCATATTATGCACAACCTCATCTGTGGTTTGTTTTTGTCTCTCTATATTGGCTTTGTTCAGGAGATGTTCGAGGCCCTGTTCCTGGCCTACGATGAGCGGTTGACGTTTCAGCTGTTCAAGAGCTTCCGGCGTGTCCGCATCAACTTCAGCAACCCCAAAGCAGCCGCCAGCGCCAGGATAGAGCTGCACGAAACGCCCTTCAGAGGCAAGAAGCTCAAACTCTACTTTGCCCAGGTCAGTAGCTAAACAGTACAACAAGCAGGACTGACTGCCAATAGACTGGGACTTTGATTTACCCCTTATGTTAGTTCTGTTGTCTATTGCTGGAAGGAAAGGACACATTAAAATGATGCTCCAGAGCTTTTGTATAATTTCAGCAGTAGTTTTGAAAGTAGTGCTCACGAGCCAAAACGAGTCCCCTAAAATGTTGTACAAATGTGTACTACATCATCCATTTTGTATGATATGTTACATCCTGCAAAAATGTATTTATTTATATATATATATAGACAAGACAGTTGAAGTCGGAAGTTTACATACACTTAGGTTGGAGTCCATTAAAACTCATTTTTCAACCACTCCACAAATTTGTTGTTAACACAAACTATAGTTTTGGTAAGTTGGTTAGGACATCTACTTTGTGCATGACATAAGTCATTTTTCCAACAATTGTTTACAGACAGATTATTTCACTTATAATTCATTGTATCACAATTCCAGTGGGTCAGAAGTTTACATACACTAAGTTGACTGTGCCTTTAAACAGCTTGGAAAATTCCAGAAAATGATGTCATGGCTTTAGAAGCTTCTGATAGGCTAATTGACATCATTTGAGTCAATTGGAGGTGTACCTGTGGATGTATTTCAAGGCGTACCTTCAAACTCAGCGCCTCTTTGCTTGACATCATGGGAAAATCAAAAGAAATCAGCCAAAAAAGTTGTAGACCTCCACAAGTCTGGTTCATCCTTGGGAGCAATTTCCGAATGCCTGAAGGTACCACGTTGTAACGGCTGTCTTCTGAAATGAACCAAGGCGCAGCAGGTATGTGAATACTCATATTTAATTTCAAATAAGGAGTAGAGCATCCACAGGAACAACACAAAAGGGTGACACCAGTGACAGTTCTGCAGGCTATAAAAGCAGTGCAAAAAACAACCACCCACAACCCCAAAGAAAAACACACACACCTATATAGGACTTCCAATCAAAGGCAACTCAACACACCTGCCTTCAATTGGAAGTCCCAAATCAACAATCAAACATTCACATACACAAAAACTGTCACGTCCTGACCCCACTACCCCCTCTACTGGTCAGGACGTGACAGTACCCCCCCCCTCAAGGTTGCAGACGCCGGGATGCACCTAAAAAAGGAAAAGAAGAAAATCCCCCACAAAATTTAACACCTAAACAATAAGGGAGGGAAGGGAGGGTGGCTGCCGTCACCGACGGCACTGGGCTACACCCTCCCTCCCCAACCCACCTATCCTGGAGGTGGCTCAGGTGCAGGACGTGGACCTCGCTCCACCTTCGGCGTCGGCCACTTTGTTGGCGCCGATAGCTGCGCCGGGCAGACGGGCCACTCGGGCTGACCCTGGCAGACGGACCACTCTGGCTGGGTCGGAAGACATGCGGGCCACTCTGGCTGGGCCGGAAGGCATGCGGGCCACTCTGGCTGGGCCGGAAGGCATGCGGGCCACTCGGGCTGGGCCGGAAGGCATGCGGGCCACTCGGGCTGGGCCGGAAGGCATGCGGGCCACTCGGGCTGGGCCGGAAGGCATGCGGGCCACTCGGGCTGGGCCGGAAGGCATGCGGGCCACTCGGGCTGGGCCGGAAGGCATGCGGGCCACTCGGGCTGGGCCGGAAGGCCTGCGGGCCACTCGGGCTGGGCCGGAAGGCCTGCGGGCCACTCGGGCTGGGCCGGAAGGCATGCGGGCCACTCGGGCTGGGCCGGAAGGCATGCGGGCCACTCGGGCTGGACCGGAGGGCAGGAGGGCCACTCGGGCTGGACCGGAGGGCAGGAGGACCACTCTGGCAGATCCTGACAGGCCGGGCACCCTGGCAGATCAGGGCAGGCGGGCACCTCTGGCAGAACAGGGCAGTCTGGCCACTCTGGCAGAACAGGGCAGTCTGGCCACTCTGGCAGAACAGGGCAGTCTGGCCACTCTGGCAGAACAGGGCAGTCTGGCCACTCTGGCAGAACAGGGCAGTCTGGCCACTCTGGCAGAACAGGGCAGTCTGGCCACTCTGGCAGAACAGGGCAGTCTGGCCACTCTGGCAGAACAGGGCAGTCTGGCCACTCCGGCAGAACAGGGCAGTCTGGCCACTCCGGCAGTACAGGGCAGTCTGGCCACTCCGGCAGTACAGGGCAGTCTGGCCACTCCGGCAGTACAGGGCAGTCTGGCCACTCCGGCAGTTCAGCGCAGTCTGGCCACTCCGGCAGTTCAGCGCAGTCTGGCCACTCCGGTAGTTCAGCGCAGTCTGGCCACTCCGGCAGTTCAGCGCAGTCTGGCCACTCCGGCAGTTCAGCGCAGTCTGGCCACTCCGGCAGTTCAGCGCAGTCTGACCTCTCTGGCGACTGTTGACTGGCGGGCAGCTCTGACGACTGTTGACTGGCGGGCAGCTCTGGTGATGGTTGACTGGCGGGCAGCTCTGGTGACTGTTGACTGGCGGGCAGCTCTGGTGACTGCCCACAAATGTTCTATAGGATTTAGGTCAGGGCTTTGTGATGGCCACTCCAATACCTTGACTTTGTTGTCCTTAAGCCATTTTGCCACAACTTTGGAAGTATGCTTGGGGTCATTGTCCATTTGGAAGACCCATTTCCGTCCAAGCTATAACTTCCTGACTGATGTCTTGAGATGTTGCTTCAATATATCCACATAATTTTTCTGCCTCATGATGCCATCTATTTTGGGAAGTGCACCAGTCCCTCCTGCAGCAAAGCACCCCCACAACATGATGCTGCCACCCCCGTGCTTCACGGTTGGGATGGTGTTCTTCGGCTTGCAAGCCTCCCCCTTTTTCCTCCAAACATAACGATGGTCATTATGGCCAAACAGTTCTATTTTTGTTTAATCAGACCAGAGGACATTTCTCCAAAAAGTACGATCTTTGTCCCCATGTGCAGTTGCAAACCGTAGTCTGGCTTTTTTATGGTGGTTTTGGAGCAGTGGCTTCTTCCTTGCTGAGCGGCCTGTCAGGTTATGTCGATATAGGACTCGTTTTACTGTGGATATAGATAATTTGTACCCGTTTCCTCCAGCATCTTCACAATGTCCTTTGCTGTTGTTCTGGGATTGATTTGCACTTTTCGCACCAAAGTACGTTCATCTCTAGGAGACAGAACGCGTCTCCTTCCTGAGCAGTATGACGGCTGTAAGGTCCCATGGTGTTTATACTTGCGTACTATTGTTTGTACAGATGAACGTGTGTCACGTCCTGACCAGTAGAAGGGGTAGTGGGGTCAGGACGTGACAGTTTTTGTGTATGTGAATGTTTGATTGTTGATTTGGGACTTCCAATTGAAGGCAGGTGTGTTGAGTTGCCTTTGATTGGAAGTCCTATATAGGTGTGTGTGTTTTTCTTTGGGGTTGTGGGTGGTTGTTTTTTGCACTGCTTTTATAGCCTGCAGAACTGTCACTGGTGTCACCCTTTTGTGTTGTTCCTGTGGATGCTCTACTCCTTATTTGAAATTAAATATGAGTATTCACATACCTGCTGCGCCTTGGTTCATTTCAGAAGACAGCCGTTACAGAACCACCCACCAAACCAGGACCAAGCAGCAGAAGAGGAGGAAGCCACAGGAGAGAAAAAAGGAGGAATGGACATGGGAGGACGTCCTGGATGGCAAGGGAGCCTACACCTGGGAAGAGATCCTGGCCGGAAGGGATCGCCTCCCATGGGAACAGGTGGAGGCACTCAGGAGAGTGGAGGCAGCTGGACAGAGGAACCAACGGGAATGTTTTGCTGGTACACGACTAGCGTTCAAACCCGAGAGGCAGCCCCAAGATTTTTTTTGGGGGGGGCACACAGGTAGTTTGGCCAGGCCAGGGAAGAGCCGTAAGCCAGCTACCCGTGACTACAGGGAGGTGCGTATGAAGTGGAGGGCGCCATGTTACGCTGTGGTACGCACCATCTCGCCTATACGGACGCACAGCCCAGTTCGCCCAGTACCAGCGCCCCGCAGGTGCCAGGGCAAGGGGAGCATCGAGCCGGAAGGGGTGATGTCAACCCTGCACTCAAGACCGCCAGTGCGCCCTTTCGGTCCGGTGTTTCCCGCTAGACGCACTAGCATGGAGGTGCGTGTCTCCAGGCTGGAGAGTCCAATACCAGCCCCACGCATCAGGAGTCTAGTGCGTCAGCCCAGCCTCGCCAGTCAACAGTCACCAGAGCTGCCCACCAGTCAACAGTCACCAGAGCTGCCCACCAGTCAACAGTCACCAGAGCTGCCCGCCAGTCAACAGTCACCAGAGCTGCCCACCAGTCAACAGTCGTCAGAGCTGTCCGCCAGTCAACAGTCGTCAGAGCTGTCCGCCAGTCAACAGTCGTCCGAGCTGCCCGCCAGTCAACAGTCGTCAGAGCTGCCCGCCAGTCAACAGTCGTCAGAGCTGCCCGCCAGTCAACAGTCGCCAGAGAGTTCAGACTGCGCTGAACTGCCGGAGTGGCCAGACTGCGCTGAACTGCCGGAGTGGCCAGACTTCCCTGAACTGCCGGAGTGGCCAGACTGCCCTGAACCCTGAACTGCCGGAGTGGCCAGACTGCCCTGAACTGCCGGAGTGGCCAGACTGCCCTGAACTGCCGGAGTGGCCAGACTGCCCTGTTCTGCCGGAGTGGCCAGACTGCCCTGTTCTGCCAGAGGTGCCCGCCTGCCCTGATCTGCCAGGGTGCCCGGCCTGTCAGGATCGGCCAGAGTGGCCAGACTGCCCTGTTCTGCCAGAGTGGCCCTCCTGCCTTCCGGCCCAGCCCGAGTGGCCCTCCTGCCTTCCGGCCCAGCCCGAGTGGCCCTCCTGCCCGAGTGGCCCTCCTGCCCTCCGGTCCAGCCCGAGTGGCCCTCCTGCCCTCCGGTCCAGCCCGAGTGGCCCTCCTGCCCTCCGGCCCAGCCCGAGTGGCCCTCCTGCCCTCCGGCCCAGCCCGAGTGGCCCTCCTGCCCTCCGGCCCAGCCCGAGTGGCCCTCCTGCCCTCCGGCCCAGCCCGAGTGGCCCTCCTGCCCAGCCCGAGTGGCCCTCCTGCCTTCCGGCCCAGCCCGAGTGGCCCTCCTGCCTTCCGGCCCAGCCCGAGTGGCCCTCCTGCCTTCCGGCCCAGCCCGAGTGGCCCTCCTGCCTTCCGGCCCAGCCCGAGTGGCCCTCCTGCCTTCCGGCCCAGCCCGAGTGGCCCTCCTGCCTTCCGGCCCAGCCAGAGTGGCCCGCATGCCTTCCGGCCCAGCCAGAGTGGCCCGCATGCCTTCCGGCCCAGCCAGAGTGGCCCGCATGCCTTCCGACCCAGCCAGAGTGGTCCGTCTGCCAGGGTCAGCCCGAGTGGCCCGTCTGCCCGGCGCAGCTATCGGCGCCAACAAAGTGGGCGACGCCGAAGGTGGAGCGAGGTCCACGTCCTGCACCTGAACCACCTCCAGGATAGGTGGGTTGGGGAGGGAGGGTGTAGCACAGTGCCGTCGGTGACGGCAGCCACCCTCCCTTCCCTCCCTTATTGTTTAGGTGTTAAATTTTGTTGGGGATTTTCTTGTTTTCCTTTTTTTTAGGTGCATCCCGGCGTCTGCACCTTGAGGGGGGGGTACTGTCACGTCCTGACCAGTAGAGGGGGTAGTTGGGTCAGGACGTGGCAGCAGGGAGTGTGTGTTTGTTATTGTTTCATTGATTTTGGCCGTGTGACTTCCAATCAAGCACAGCTGTAGAGGGTTGTGGTTGATTGGGAGTCACACATAAGGTGCCTACTTTGACTTGTGGGGTTGTGGGTGGTTGTTTTTTGCACTGCTTTTATAGCCTGCAGAACTGTCACTGGTGTCACCCTTTGTGTGTTGTTCCTGTGGATGCTCTACTCCTTTTGTTTTGGTAATAAAAAAATTAGTATTCACATACCTGCTGCGCCTTGGTCTTCTCTCCATGACAACTGTTGTTACAGAACCACCCACCAAACCAGGACCAAGCAGCAGAAGAGGAGGAAGCCACAGGAGAGAAAAAAGGAGGAATGGACATGGGAGGACGTCCTGGATGGCAAGGGAGCCTACACCTGGGAAGAGATCCTGGCCGGAAGGGATCGCCTCCCATGGGAACAGGTGGAGGCACTCAGGAGAGTGGAGGCAGCTGGACAGAGGAACCAACGGGAATGTTTTGCTGGTACACGACTAGCGTTCAAACCCGAGAGGCAGCCCCAAGATTTTTTTGGGGGGGGCACACAGGTAGTTTGGCCAGGCCAGAGAAGAGCCGTAAGCCAGCTACCCGTGACTACAGGGAGGTGCGTATGAAGTGGAGGGCGCCATGTTACGCTGTGGTACGCACCATCTCGCCTATACGGACGCACAGCCCAGTTCGCCCAGTACCAGCGCCCCGCAGGTGCCAGGGCAAGTGGAGCATCGAGCCGGAAGGGGTGATGTCAACCCTGCACTCAAGACCGCCAGTGCGCCCTTTCGGTCCGGTGTTTCCCGCTAGACGCACTAGCATGGAGGTGCGTGTCTCCAGGCTGGAGAGTCCAATACCAGCCCCACGCATCAGGAGTCTAGTGCGTCAGCCCAGCCTCGCCAGTCAACAGTCACCACAGCTGCCCGCCAGTCAACAGTCACCAGAGCTGCCCACCAGTCAACAGTCACCAGAGCTGCCCGCCAGTCAACAGTCACCAGAGCTGCCCGCCAGTCAACAGTCACCAGAGCTGCCCGCCAGTCAACAGTCACCAGAGCTGCCCGCCAGTCAACCATCACCAGAGCTGCCCGCCAGTCAACAGTCGTCAGAGCTGTCCGCCAGTCAACAGTCGTCAGAGCTGTCCGCCAGTCAACAGTCGTCCGAGCTGCCCGCCAGTCAACAGTCGTCAGAGCTGCCCGCCAGTCAACAGTCGTCAGAGCTGCCCGCCAGTCAACAGTCGCCAGAGAGGTCAGACTGCGCTGAACTGCCGGAGTGGCCAGACTGCGCTGAACTGCCGGAGTGGCCAGACTGCGCTGAACTGCCGGAGTGGCCAGACTGCCCTGAACTGCCGGAGTGGCCAGACTGCCCTGAACCCTGAACTGCCGGAGTGGCCAGACTGCCCTGAACTGCCGGAGTGGCCAGACTGCCCTGTTCTGCCGGAGTGGCCAGACTGCCCTGTTCTGCCAGAGGTGCCCGCCTGCCCTGATCTGCCAGGGTGCCCGGCCTGTCAGGATCGGCCAGAGTGGCCAGACTGCCCTGTTCTGCCAGAGTGGCCCTCCTGCCTTCCGGCCCAGCCCGAGTGGCCCTCCTGCCTTCCGGCCCAGCCCGAGTGGCCCTCCTGCCTTCCGGCCCAGCCCGAGTGGCCCTCCTGCCCTCCGGCCCAGCCCGAGTGGCCCTCCTGCCCTCCGACCCAGCCCGAGTGGCCCTCCTGCCCTCCGGCCCAGCCCGAGTGGCCCTCCTGCCCTCCGGCCCAGCCCGAGTGGCCCTCCTGCCCTCCGGCCCAGCCCGAGTGGCCCTCCTGCCTTCCGGCCCAGCCCGAGTGGCCCTCCTGCCTTCCGGCCCAGCCCGAGTGGCCCTCCTGCCTTCCGGCCCAGCCAGAGTGGCCCGCATGCCTTCCGGCCCAGCCAGAGTGGCCCGCATGCCTTCCGGCCCAGCCAGAGTGGCCCGCATGCCTTCCGACCCAGCCAGAGTGGCCCGCATGTCTTCCGACCCAGCCAGAGTGGTCTGTCTGCCAGGGTCAGCCCGAGTGGCCCGTCTGCCCGGCGCAGCTATCGGCGCCAACAAAGTGGGCGACGCCGAAGGTGGAGCGAGGTCCACGTCCTGCACCTGAACCACCTCCAGGATAGGTGGGTTGGGGAGGGAGGGTGTAGCACAGTGCCGTCGGTGACGGCAGCCACCCTCCCTTCCCTCCCTTATTGTTTAGGTGTTAAATTTTGTTGGGGATTTTCTTGTTTTCCTTTTTTTTAGGTGCATCCCGGCGTCTGCACCTTGAGGGGGGGGGTACTGTCACGTCCTGACCAGTAGAGGGGGTAGTTGGGTCAGGACGTGGCAGCAGGGAGTGTGTGTTTGTTATTGTTTCATTGATTTTGGCCGTGTGACTTCCAATCAAGCACAGCTGTAGAGGGTTGTGGTTGATTGGGAGTCACACATAAGGTGCCTACTTTGCCTTGTGGGGTTGTGGGTGGTTGTTTTTTGCACTGCTTTTATAGCCTGCAGAACTGTCACTGGTGTCACCCTTTGTGTGTTGTTCCTGTGGATGCTCTACTCCTTTTGTTTTGGTAATAAAAAAATTAGTATTCACATACCTGCTGCGCCTTGGTCTTCTCTCCATGACAACTGTTGTTACAGCTGTCATCAAGGCAAAGGGTGGCTACATTGAAGAATCTCAAATCTCAAATATATTTTGATTTGTTTAACGCTTTTTTGATTACCACATGAATCCGTATGTGTTATTTCATAGTTTTGATGACTTCGCTATTATTCTACAATGTAGAAAAATGTAAAAATAAAGAAAAACCCTTGAATGAGTAGGTGTGTCCAAACCTTTGACTGGTACTTTATATATCTATATGTATGTATGTGTGTGTGTTTGTGTTACAAATTAGTAAGTGCTTAAGACCTCGGGCTGCATCTTTAAAACACAAGCTTTAGTTAGGGTGTGTAGTTCAGGGAAAAACTGTGTTTATGGAAAATAGTCTCATGTTTACATTTTGTCACCGATGCAGTGTGACTAATAATAAAACCCTCTCCAGGGTGTGTGTGGTGTGTGTGTGTGTGTGTGTGTGTGTGTGTGCGTGTTCGAGTGTGTGTGCCCTCCTTGCAGAAGCAGCTTGTGATTGCTCCACATTAGCCAATGGGCCTGTCTAATTCCTCTCCCAATGGTTATCAGGGTCACAAGCACTCCACTGAGGCAGAGAGAGAGAGATTAAGTCCATGACTTCTATTCCTGTTAGAGATAATATCTGCAGGGCCGGTGTGTTACGCTGTGCTGCCTGGAGGCTGGAGCACACAGACACTTCACAGCACTCTGATGATCTACATGGGATCTGGACCTATTAGCTGTTAGTCAAGATGACAGGCCTGGTGGTGATGTGGCTCTGTAACCCAGTAGACTAGTGTTGGTCCTGGAGAACAGGGAGGTCTGTAACCCAGTAGACTAGTGTTGGTCCTGGGGAACAGTGAGGTCTGTAACCCAGTAGACTAGTGTTGGTCCTGGAGAACAGGGAGGTCTGTAACCCAGTAGACTAGTGTTGGTCTTGGGGAACAGGGAGGTCTGTAACCCAGTAGACTAGTGTTGGTCCTGGGGAACAGTGAGGTCTGTAACCCAGTAGACTAGTGTTGTTCCTGGGGAACAGGGAGGTCTGTAACCCAGTAGACTAGTGTTGTTCCTGGGGAACAGGGAGGTCTGTAACCCAGTAGACTAGTGTTGTTCCTGGGGAACAGGGAGGTATGTAACCCAGTAGACTAGTGTTGTTCCTGGGGAACAGGGAGGTCTGTAACCCAGTAGACTAGTGTTGGTCCTGGGGAACAGGGAGGTCTGTAACCCAGTAGACTAGTGTTGGTCCTGGAGAACAGGGAGGTCTGTAACCCAGTAGACTAGTGTTGGTCCTGGGGAACAGGGAGGTCTGTAACCCAGTAGACTAGTGTTGGTCCTGGAGAACAGGGAGGTCTGTAACCCAGTAGACTAGTGTTGGTCCTGGAGAACAGTGGAGAGGAACCCATGGCCCAGACAAGGATCCTTCCCAGTCAGTGTCCTTTAACCTCAGCTCTCTGGCTGGCTGAATGGGGTCTCATCAGGACCCTTGGAACTAAGATGTGAAACTAACTTACTGTCTGGAGTGTTGAATGTACAGCCTTTTTTTAAGCCAATCACTAAGAGATCTGATTAAAACTGATTCACTAATAATTGGTCTCTATCTCCCCCCCCTCTCTCTCTCTTCTCTCTCTCTCTCTCTCTCTTCTCTCTCTCGCTCTCTCTCTCTCTCTCTCTCTCCCTCAGGTCCAGAACCCAGTATCAGATGGTGATAACCTGCACCTGGCTCCTCCCCAGCCCTCTAAACAGTTCCTCATCTCCCCTCCCGGCTCGCCGCCTATTGGCTGGCAGCAGATAGACGAGACCACGCCCGTCATCAACTACGACCTGCTCTATGCTGTGGCCAAGCTGGGCCCCGGTGAGTCATACCACTAGTGACACACTACATGCTGTTTTTGATTCTCTCCGTTACTCTCCTTTTCTTCACGCGACCGCTCTGTTTCAGTTTTACTTTCTCTGTCTCAACCTTTCTCTCACACCTTTCTGTTGTTCTCACTGGTTCACTCCTTCAGTCATTTCTGTCTCTCATTCTCTTTCTTATCTTCCTCTTACATGCTGTTCTATTGGCTCACGTCTCTCACTTCCTCCGTAAATATATCCAGTGATGTAATATGACATCCTAGAGGACCTCCCCTCGGTCAAGCAGGGCGTCAGGTCAAATTCTTCTTGTTTCAAAGATTCATGGTGTCAAGTCACACCGGTCAGAACCTGTACCTTTAAATGTTATTGGTAGTCATAGAACACATCCTCTGGCGTCGGTCGCTGTGTGTTCTATAATCAGCCTTAATGCAGCCCTCTGTATAGGACACAAAGCCGTAGAGACTAGAGGAGAATTTCTATTAGCTGAACCCAGTGTTGGGGACAACAGTGTTGGGGACAACGTGTTACAAAGGTATTGAGTAACAAAACTCGTTACTTTGATTGAAGGTAACAAGTCAAACGTAATATATAACTATTTTTAAGTAACGAATCCTCACACTGCCTGAATCCCAGTTGACCTTCAGATGCAGTACAGATGCAGTACAGATGCAGTACAGATGCAGTACAGATGCATCAGGTAGTTTTACTGCTGTACAATGTAAAGCCCTTTGAGTCCTTAAAAAGTCTTTATGATCATAACAAGAGTGTCAACTCCTGTATATTTCCACTTCAGCTTATAGGGAAGGTTGTGTTCTGGCGTTTATGACCGTGTCATGTCCAGTTAGTGTTTGTGGTGGACCACACACGTAGACCGACAGAGTAGATGACCGCCCGGGAGGTGACCGTCCATTTCATAGAAGATGAGTCAGGTCACCCTCTCTACTCCCCAGCTGTTGGTCTGATTACGTACTGTAGCCTACTGTTCCCATTGGAAACATGGTCCACCAGGTTGATTACAGGCAACAAGCCATTTACACATGTATTTAAACTGAGGAAGGACATTCCACACAAGGTTGTCTCACATTATAGTATAGTCCCAAAGAGTGCATCTCAAATAGTCCTGTATTTAGATCCATGGACATGTTCAGCACTGTCTGTCACAGGCTATGTCATACTACCTAGTAGGTTTCCTATGAAATCTATTGATTCAAAAGAATTTCACACACATTGAAATATTACAGAGGTTGAGATGGAGCGACTTGTCACGTCAGTAACATCTCTCACTGGTTTAAGACATGATTTTGATTTAATGAACAGCACTCCAGTTCCGAATGTATCCTATCCTCCTTCACTCCCCGCTGCTCCGCTCTGCCTCTGTCTTCCATGCCGTCAGAGGGGCAGTGTTACTTCGCTAAATTCAATTTGCCGCAGACTTGAAAGAGCCGCGAGCCAAAGCAGTGCCCCTCTCTTCACAAAGGTTCCGCTGCACGTCGTCATGTCAACCATGAATAATGCACGAGGGTGAGAGACCTGTCACTACTAACTCCCTGTACACCAATGGTTTATTCATCTCTGCTATGAGAGGAATATCAACAAGTCTCTCTCTAAACCACCCCAACTCTCCTCTGGGTTGTAGTCACCTCAGCCACCATGTCATTCAGTCAGGAGAGAGTGACAACCACAATTGTGTCTGGCTTGATAATGATGGCTGTCTTTGAGCAAGCGGTTTAGTCAGAGCAAGCAGCGGATGCAAATGAGAACCAGTCAGCTGTTGTGTCTTCTTGTCGTTTGAAATAGACCTAAACGGAGTGCCAATCATCTTTTTGTCTGGCATGTTTTTCATATCTCACTAAATGCCTGATACGAGAGTGCTTTCTGTCCAGCAGTAAACCTAGGCCTTCTCAAAAAGCCAAGTTTGGTGATTACATAGTGTCCAGTAGTTAAGCTGTGAAAGGTAGGCTACTACTTTCTTACAATGCTTCATCTCAGTGTGTATGTAAATGTACAGGGATTATATTCCATACAGCCAGAGTCAAGTCCATCTGCCTTCCTGGCCAGAGACTCATTTTCTTTTCAGAACAGCTGTTTCACAGATTCTTGCCATTCTGCTAATTTTAGCTTGACTTTGCTGGAGCTGCCAATCGCACGGTTAACTCCCACGTAAAGAAACCCTTACTCCCAGTCAATGATGTGAAGGGAGGGAGGGAGGGAGGGAGGGAGGGAGGGAGAGAGAGAGAGATAACACCTGCAGTTTCTTGCTAACCTCTCTATTTCTCCCTCTCACGCTCTCTCTCATTCCTTCTCCATCTCTCGCTCTATCTCCCCCCCCCCCCCGCCCCCTCTGCTAAACTGACACTACCTCAGGTCAATCAAGGAGGCCATTTTGAAAAGTGAATATTGAATGTCACTGTCTGTCTGTCAGTATGTCAGTATGTCTGTCTGTCTGTCTGTCTCTGTCTGTCTCTGTCTGCCTGCCTGCCTGCCTGCCTGTCTGTCTGCCTGTCTGTCTGTCTGTCTGTCTGTCTGTCTGTCTGTCTGTCTGTCTGCCTGTCTCTTCTATTTGTAGCTGCAGTGGATGTTAAAATGGCTCTGGGTGGTGGGATGAGATGTAGGAACATTTAGATTATGCAACAGGGTTTGACATTACTAACTCTCAGCTGTCAACCCCCTAGGGAACTGTATCTTTCTTTCTCTCTCTCCCTCTCTCTCTCTTTCTCTCTCTCTATTTCACTTTCTTTTTATTTATTTCGTTCTCTCTCTCAATTTCAATTTCAATTACATTTCAATTTAAGGGACTTTATTGTCATGGGAAACATATATTTACATTGCCAAAGCAAGTTAAATAGATAATAAACAAGTCTTGCTGTGATGGCACACTGTTTTTATTTTTATTTAACTAGACAAGTCAGTTAAGAACAAATGATTATTTACAATGACAGCCTAGGAACAGTGGGTTAACTGCCTTGTTTAGGGACAGAATGACAGATGTTTACTTTCTCAGCTCAGGGATTAGATCTTGCAACCTTTCGGTTACTAATCCAACGCTCTAACCACTAGACTACCTCCCGCCCACTTAGTCTGTACATAGTCAAAGCTTTCCTTACGTTTGGGTCAGTAACAGTGGTCAGGTATTCTGCCACTGTGTACTCTCTGTTTAGGGCCATATAGCATTCTAGTTTTCTGTTTTTTTGTTAATTCTTTCCAATGTGTCAAGTAATTATCTTGTTGTTTTCTTATGATTTGGTTGGGTCTAATTGTGTTGCTGTCCTGGAGCTCTCTCTCTCCCCAAATCCCATCAAAACACATCCCGCTGAGAGTTATCTCACTCTCTCTCTCTCCCCAAATCCTATCAAAACACATCCCGCTGAGAGTTATCTCACTCTCTCTCTCTCCCCAAATCCCATCAAAACACATCCCGCTGAGAGTTATCTCACTCTCTCTCTCTCCCCAAATCCCATCAAAACACATCCCGCTGAGAGTTATCTCACTCTCTCTCTCTCCCCAAATCTCATCAAAACACATCCCGCTGAGAGTTATCTCACTCTCTCTCTCTCCCCAAATCTCATCAAAACACATCCCGCTGAGAGTTATCTCACTCTCTCTCTCCCCAAATCTCATCAAAACACATCCCGCTGAGAGTTATCTCACTCTCTCTCTCTCCCCAAATCTCATCAAAACACATCCCGCTGAGAGTTATCTCACTCTCTCTCTCTCCCCAAATCTCATCAAAACACATCCCGCTGAGAGTTATCTCACTCTCTCTCTCTCCCCAAATCTCATCAAAACACATCCCGCTGAGAGTTATCACACTCTCTCTCTCTCCCCAAATCTCATCAAAACACATCCCGCTGAGAGTTATCACACTCTCTCTCTCTCCCCAAATCCCATCAAAACACATCCCGCTGAGAGTTATCTCACTCTCTCTCTCTCCCCAAATCCCATCAAAACATATCTCACTCTCTCTTTATTCTTCCCTCTCTCCCTCTATCCTCCCTCTCTCTCGGTCCCTCTCGTTCTCTCTATCCCTCCTCCTCTCCCTGATCTGATATGCTGGGGTCATCCCTATACCTCAGGGAATAGACTGCATGACTGCATAGGCCCACTAACTGGAAGACACCGTAGGCCTACAACTAAGATTGGTTACTCATACGAGTCCTCAAGATCAGTTGCATTTGAATAGAATGATCTTCCTGTATCTATCAAGATAGACATACAGTATACTTACAATTCTCTCATATTTACTCGGACACCATTTCATATTCATATTGACTTCTTGTTTGATATTACGCGCATCTATTATGATGTAATAGTAGCGGATAGTGGTACTGAAGGTAGTGATTCACCTGTAGGTAGTGAAGCACTAGGCTCTGTGCACAAGATGGTGAAAGTGATCTTACCCGTCACTGTAACAGGCTCATTGTGTACGGGACATTGTCTGGCTTCATACTGTATAATAACTCTACAGACGGTTAGAGTTGGGTCTAAGCAAATCACCCATTCATAGTCATTAACACTGTAGGTGTACTTGTTAGTGGAGCCCAGGCCCTGTCAGTATGGGTCAGCCTGGGCTCCAGGTACGTCTCTCTGGGGCCGAGAGCTCTCTCTAGCTGGGTCTAAACCCCCAGGACAGCCACAGCTGGAGGTTACCACCATACACCAGCCACTTCGTGGCCTCATAGCCCTCTAAGTCGCTCTATATAGTGTCTAACTTTTACAAGCACAAAAATATCCCACTTGAAATGTTCCTTTACAGCACATGAAATGTCTTTCAAGTGACTGTATTCTTTCCTCTGTTTAGGGACTAGAGTGGGTTGCATAAGAGATTCATTTAAAGGATATTGCATATTCATTGAAGTGGAGTGGAGCAGAGCAGGATCAAACTGGTCTTTACCTCCTGTATCACTGGCCTTTCGTTTATACACTGACCTAGAATCAGAAGTGGAGCAGAGGCTGTCTGAACTCAGGGGTCAGAGACTGACATGAGGTCAGGGAATCGTAGTGCTTGAAGATGACTGTGTGAAAAGTGTATTTGGAGTAGAGGGTAAATGGTATGTACTGTAAGCAAGTGGGAATGGTTATTATCTGACATGTTTAGAAGACTTCGAGTGCAGCAGCTAGAATGTGATTGGGCTAACAATAACGATGCCTTGGTGGTGAATATTTCCTGGTACACTGAAGTAGCACTTCCATGATAAGGCCTGGTCATATGCCTTTTATGTCATGGAGTAGAGTGCAGTATGTATATGAATGTAAACTTTTAAAACCCTGTCTAGACTCTGATGTAAGGCTGTAGAGTGCAGTTTGTATAGAAACATTTTATTTTAAAGCTCTACCTTTTAAACTGTAAACATTACAAGCGCTTACCATAGCTATCTGTCATACATCATTAGTCTATGTTTGTGTGTATGCGTACGTGCATACTCCATTGTGTGTGTGTGTGTGTGTGTGTGTGTGTGTGTGTGTGTGTGTGTGTGTGTGTGTGTGTGTGTGTGTGTGTGTGTGTGTGTGTGTGTGTGTGTGTGTGTGGGTGTGTGAGAGAGCGCATTGCAGGCTTTTATTCTTCAGAGTATTAGTGGAGAAGCTTTAGGGTGAGCACTACCGAGAAAGTTGACTCAGTCATTCTGGTGTTTCATTTAACAAACAAATGATGGAGTTAATAGAGAATTGAAATATTAGCCTTCATATATTAGTTTATTGACACCGTCTTTAAGCTATAAACATTGTAATGTTTCTGCTGTTTCCTAACTACATTAAACTGTCTCAACACATCCCCATTAAATGAGCAAGAGACATATGGTTACAGAAACAAATGACTCATTCCTTATACATACCTTGATCATGTCAGATTGACCTCTTCCAGTGTGGCAATAGTAGCCAGTTACACAAGGAGAGGAAGTGTGTGTGTGCGTGTGCGTGTGTGTGTGTGTGTGTGTGTGTGTGTGTGTGTGTGTGTGTGTGTGTGTGTGTGTGTGTGTGTGTGTGTGTGTGTGTTTGCACTGGCAATTTTAGCATGTAAATCTTGGTGGGACAAGATTTGCATGCCAGCAAAGCCACTAAACAAACAGCACTGAACAATACATTAATTGCGCTATAACGGTGACAAACGGTGCCCACAAACTGTTAGGGCCTACATAAAGCTGTCCCAACAGCAGAGCTTTCTTTTCAGCACCATGGAGTGAATCCTTACCACTATAACACCTGGCTATCAGTGAAGCCTCGTCTGGCATCAAACAGTTCATTCAGCCTCATTTACTGCCTTTTTAAAAAACATAGCTGATATGGCTGACTTGCTTAAACAAATGTCGTTTCTACTGACAATTGAGATGTACAAATTATGGCATAAGGGAACAATGAGTGGATAAGAGGCAATCCTTCATTTCGATTAAGACATTAATGACCGAGCTGAGACGGACGTAGTCAATATAACTATTTGTTCAGCACTTTTGAAATGTACAGCGACAGAATTCAGAACATGGGCTGTTCTTACAGTATTCTCCCTGTACACCAAGTCAGAACGGTAGGATTAAGAGTGTATACAAGCAGACAATGAAAGCTCTTACAATAATCGATGATGACATTTCTCTAAAACAGACTATAGGCTACATGTGCACCACCAAGTCAGAACAGTAGGCTAAATTCTGAGGGGGGAAGGGACCAAATGATTAGGGTGAGGCACATGGGCTACTAACAGCTTACTACACAACATGCATTTAGTATTACTTTCTTAGCTACAGAATACATATCTCCCTGGCATATTACATCATTTATGCAGCAGCATACAACACATTGTTGGACTCACAGTTGTGCTGTGCTCACTTGAACAGGAAGGTGGCGTGGCAGTCCTTCTTGTGGGCAAATTTTGGCATACAACTTTGTCTTCAAAGTCTGGCATTCTCTGGATTTATGGTGCTTTCAAGACAACTGGGAAGTCTGAAAAAAACAAGGTTGAATCATGACATCAGTGATCTTCAGGTCGTAGCTCTAGAAAGAGGCCAGAGTTGCCGACTTGGAATTCCGAGTAGGATGACCGTTCAAAACGTATTTTCCCAGTCGGAGCTAGTTCTTTTCAGTTTCCAGTTGTCTTGAACTCACTGAAGTCTGAGATTTCACAGTTCTGAGTTTCCAGTTGTTTTGAAAGCGGCAGAAGTCACCTGGCTTGACAGCATGGCCAAAGTATTCAACCTTTTCTGGCCCATGGTGTTTCATGTGAATGTTTATCCTTTTAAGCTTTGAAAAGAGACCCTTAAACCCAGACTTGGACCACACACCCTCTCCACCGAATAGCAGGCAGGGGATGCAAAATAGTGATTGCTTTGCAACGCTTGTAGTGAGCCACTGATTCCTTCCAAACCACTCATTGTTGAATTTGCGATTTCCAACTTGTTGTGTAATGTTTATGTCCAATGGCCGATGAGCACCGATACATTTTATCTATAGGTTCTCTTCATATGACAAGGATGGAAAAGGATTTGCCAGTAGATTGTCGATGTGATTCATGATGATTATTGTCTAGCTTGCTAGCAAAGATTTTGAAATCACTCCAATCAAAGCTACGGTAAATTTGTCGTTATTTTATCTGTGGTCAATGACCTTGAGCCTTCTTGGATGGGCACTTCTAATGTAAATCTATAGCAGCACCCAAGGGGGCTTCAACTTTCAAGCTCTCCTTGTAGATTTCGTGGTGACGTATTGTCCCCATGAGTGACAGAACACTGAGCCAATCACGGCCCACCACAGAAAGCACTGAGCTAGGCTGAAACAAGTAAGAAAGTAAAAATGTATGCGGCTTTATATTTTATTTTTTTACATTGTTATCAAACTGATATATGACATGTATTAATGGCAAAATAACAAACAAAACAGGAACAAACCAGGTGGGGCTCAAAACAGGTGAATGACGAGTCGCCACTGTGTGTGTATGTGTGTGTGTGTGTGTGTGTGTGTGTGTGTGTGTGTGTGTGTGTGTGTGTGTGTTTCATCCAGTGCAGTGTTTCCACATGCACGCCAGCCTTCAGAGAGACTAGCTGAGTGTAGCGTGATTACGGCTCCACCAGTCTGCCTCCCTCCAACACAAGCCCTCGTTAAGGAGAGAATGCTTTTGTTGTTCCCAGCTTGTTTACAAGGCACGTATCCAGCCTTTCACTCGCTCTCTCACTAAGCCTGAGAAATAAAAACATTTGAGGCGCATCTGTGGGCAAGGGGGTTGCCAAGATGTGTGGCGGCAGGCAGGCAGGCAGGCAGGCAGGCAGGCAGCGCTGTACCATTACTATACCAGGGTCTGGAGCTGAAGGAACAGTGGTACAGTACTATAGTAATACTGTAGTAATACAGTGAAATCACGGCTGGGTGTATTGGCCCTTACGGTATACAGTAGAATAGATAAGGTCTTTAACATTTTTATTTCACATTCTAGTCATTTAGCAGGCTCTCTTATCCAGAGCTAATTGCAGGTAGTGCATTCACTTTAAGTTAGCTAGTTGGGACAACCACATATCAAAGTCATAATCAGTGCTAGTTTTCCTCAATAAAGCAGCTCTCAGCAAAACCAGTAAGAAAACGTTTCCACACTAGAACAGATGATGTCAGTGTATGGCATGCAGCAAACATATCAAATCAATTGTTATTTGTTGCGTACACATATTTTGCAAATGTTTTCGCAGGTGCAGCAAAATCCTTAGGTTTCTAGCGCCAATAGCGCAGTAATACTTAACAATACAAAACAATACACACAAATGTGAAATATCAGAACGAGCAATGTCAGAGTCCAGCATATAAATATACATGTATATTTAAGCAATAAAGCCCGAGGAGGTGTGGTATATGGCCAATATACCACAGCTACGGACTGTTCATAGGCCGCATACCCGTGGTATACGGTCTCATATACTACGGCTGTCAGCCAATCAGCATTCAGGGCTCGAACCACCCAGTTTATAAATATATGTATATAATGGTGTGTATAGACAGTATGGACAGTATATGAATAGAAAAGGTGTGTACAGCAGCAGTCAAACGCTCCTGAAGGAATTGTTGCCTCACCCATAACGGGGTTAACTCTGTACCAGAAGAGCAGTCCTGTGCTGTAGTCTACTACACCCGTTTATTTTGGGACTGTTGCTAAGGAATGTTGTATATTTAAGAAATGGTGATTCAGAGAGTGTATTATTTGGAGTGTTTGGCCTGGCTTGAAAGAATGCTGTAAAAGTAGCTGCACTGTGTTAGTGGTCCTGGGCCTAGGCCACACTGAAGCCCAAAGAGAGAGGCCATCACGTCCAGCTGTCCATCTGTCCTTCCACCCCCACACACACGCTCCGCATGGCACGACCCATTAGGTGCCATCCAATTTGATCCTGGTTAATACATAGCTTTGATAGGAGCTGGCCAGGTGGGTTGTGGTGGGATAGGCGTTCATTGCCATGGGGTTAGAGATGGTGAGCTTACTGCATACAGTACAGTCCCCCCACACACACACACACACACACACACACACACACACACACACACACACACACACACACACACACACACACACACACACACACACACACACACACACACAGAGCACATTCATTAGCAGAGCCTGAAATAGCAGGGATAATGCCAGGTGTGCTGGGAATGACAATGAACTCTGTGTGTGTGTGTGTGTGTGTGTGTGTGTGTGTGTGTGTGTGTGTGTGTGTGTGTGTGTGTGTGTGTGTGTGTGTGTGTGTGTGTCATTATGTGATAATTAGCTGTAGTGTTGTCGTTATCAGAACCCCTGAGACATACTAAATGACAGATGAGGGTATACTGTATAACAGCTCTTAAGGAGAGTGTTGAACCCCCAGTGTGGAGGTGAGTGTGTGTTCTGGGCTCTGTAGCTGATCTGGGAGTGAGTTGACTGATACTTATACAGTTCCATTATGTTGTTCTGAGTACTGGGCGTGTGCTGAGCCTCTATTATCCCCCTCTCATTCTCTTCCTCTCAGTACCTCCCCTTCTCTCTCTATTTCATTTTCACTCTCTTCTCTGTTTTCTGCATTCCTCTCCCTCTCCCACTCCCCTCCCCCACTCCCCTCCCCCTCTCGCCCCCCTCTACCTCGCTCCCCCTCTACCTCTCCCTCTCTCCCCCCTCTACATCGCTCCCCCTCTACCTCTCCCCCCTCCCCCTCTACCTTTCCCTCTACCTCTTCC
Organism: Salmo trutta; assembly: GCF_901001165.1. NCBI lineage: Eukaryota > Metazoa > Chordata > Actinopteri > Salmoniformes > Salmonidae > Salmo > Salmo trutta. The sequence goes on from NC_042957.1 coordinate 25,826,333, forward strand.
CCCTCCCCCTCTACCTTTCCCTCTACCTCTCCCCCCTTCCCCTCTCCCTCTCTCCCTCTTTCTGACTCTGACTGTCTGACCCGGAGCGCCAGCACGCAGCAGCATTGACGTCACCCAGCGGTTGGCTGAGGAGCCCAGTCCTCAGGAGAAATGGAGGAAGGGAATGAGGGAGGGAGGATATTGCTTCAGTCCCCCCTGGGTTCAGGTCCTCCTAACCAGAGAATTACATAGTCTTTCTGTATATTAAGCTTCTGCCCCCAATTCTCACATGACCATTTAGTAATTATGAGGAGAAAATCATCACCCATGTTGAGTTTGCCTCACCTCACTGATTTACTGTCTCTCTTGGAACCAGGGCTCCCTCTTGAGGTCATGTACGCATTTACATTTTCAAATGTCTTGTACTGACCATCTCTTCCTCTCTCCCCCTCTGCTCTCTCTCTCTCTTTGTCTGTTTAAAAAAAACTACAATTTAGGGGGTAGATCAGCTTTAATATTGCAGTTAGATTGTAGCTTCCATCAATGTAATTATCTGCATCACTTCCAATCCCCCATATATATTTGGGCATATATATATACATACATACATACATACATACATACATACATACATACATACATACATACATTTTTTGAATATATTTTCCTTTATTACTTTCTAACCCTACCACTCCTTCCCTGATTGGAGTAAACGAAGGAACATCACCACTTAGGCTTCTACTTCCAGCTTATACATACTATATACATTTTATGGACAAAGTCTATTTTACAACAGTTCTAATTTGTTAGTTTTTACTCCTGTCCTTCCTCTACCTTCAACCTCTACCATCTATTTTGATGTCTTCCTCTACCCTCCCTCTCCCATCTATTTCTGATGTCCTTCTCTACCCTCAACCTCTACCATCTATTTTGATGTCCTTCCTCTAACCATCAACCTCTCCCACTATTTCTGATGTCCTTCCTCTACCCTCAACCTCTACCATCTATTTCTGATGTCCTTCTCTACCCTCAACCTCTCCCAATCTATTTCTGATGTCCTTCCTCTACCCTCAACCTCTACCATCTATTTCTGATGTCCTTCATCTGCCCTCAACCTTTACCATCTATTTCTGATGTCCTTCCTCTACCCTCAACCTCTACCATCTATTTATGATGTCCTTCCTCTACCCTCAAACTCTCCCATCTATTTCTGATGTCCTTCCTCTACCCTCAACCTCTCCCATCTATTTCTGATGTCCTTCCTCTACCCTCAACCTCTACCATCTATTTCTGATGTCCTTCCTCTACCCTCAACCTCTCCCATCTATTTCTGATGTCCTTCCTCTACCCTCAACCTCTACCATCTATTTCTGATGTCCTTCCTCTACCCTCAACCTCTCCCATCTATTTCTGATGTCCTTCCTCTACCTTCAACCTCTACCATCTATGTCTGATGTCCTTCCTCTACCTTCAACCTCTACCATCTATTTCTGATGTCCTTCCTCTAACCTCAACCTCTCCCATCTATTTCTGATGTCCTTCCTCTACCCTCAACCTCTCCCATCTATTTCTGATGTCCTTCCTCTACCCTCAACCTCTACCATCTATTTCTGATGTCCTTCCTCTACCCTCAACCTCTACCATCTATTTCTGATGTCCTTCCTCTACCCTCAACCTCTCCCATCTATTTCTGATGTCCTTCCTCTACCCTCAACCTCTACCATCTATTTCTGATGTCTTCCTCTACCCTCAACCTCTACCATCTATTTCTGATGTCCTTCCTCTACCCTCAACCTCTACCATCTATTTCTGATGTCCTTCCTCTACCCTCAACCTCTACCATCTATTTCTGATGTCCTTCCTCTACCTTCAACCTCTACCATCTATTTCTGATGTCCTTCCTCTACCCTCAACCTCTCCCATCTATTTCTGATGTCCTTCCTCTACTCTCAACCTCTTCCATCTATTTCTGATGTCCTTCCTCTACCCTCAAACTCTACCATCTATTTCTGATGTCCTTCATCTGCCCTCAACCTTTACCATCTATTTCTGATGTCCTTCCCTCTACCCTCAACCTCTACCATCTATTTCTGATGTCCTTCCTCTACCCTCAACCTCTACCATCTATTTCTGATGTTCTTCCTCTACCTTCAACCTCTACCATCTATTTCTGATGTCCTTCCTCTACCCTCAACCTCTCCCATCTATTTCTGATGTCCTTCCTCTACTCTCAACTTCTTCCATCTATTTCTGATGTCCTTCATCAACCTCTACCATCTATTTCTGATGTCCTTCCTCTACCCTCAACCATCTATTTCTGATGTCCTTCCTCTACCCTCAAACTCTACCATCTATTTCTGATGTCCTTCCTCTACCCTCAATCTCTCCCATCTATGTCTGATGTCCTTCCTCTACCCTCAAACTCTACCATCTATTTCTGATGTCCTTCCTCTACCCTCAACCTCTCCCATCTATTTCTGATGTCCTTCCTCTACCCTCAACCTCTCCCATCTATTTCTGATGTCCTTCCTCTACCCTCAACCTCTACCATCTATTTCTGATGTCCTTCCTCTACCCTCAACCTCTACCATCTATTTCTGATGTCCTTCCTCTACCCTCAAACTCTACCATCTATTTCTGATGTCCTTCCTCTACCCTCAACCTCTACCATCTATTTCTGATGTCCTTCCTCTACCCTCAACCTCTCCCATCTATTTCTGATGTCCTTCCTCTACCCTCAACCTCTCCCATCTATTTCTGATGTCCTTCCTCTACCCTCAAACTCTACCATCTATTTCTGATGTCCTTCCTCTACTCTCAACTTCTTCCATCTATTTCTGATGTCCTTCCTCAACCTCTACCATCTATTTCTGATGTCCTTCATCTACACTCAACCTCTACCATCTATTTCTGATGTCCTTCCTCTACCCTCAACCTCTCCCATCTATTTCTGATGTCCTTCCTCTACCCTCAACCATCTGTTTCTGATGTCCTCCTCTACCTTCAACCTCTACCATCTATTTCTGATGTCCTTCCTCTACCCTCAACCTCTACCATCTATTTCTGATGTCCTTCCTCTACCCTCAACCTCTCCCATCTATTTCTGATGTCCTTCCTCTACCCTCAACCATCTGTTCTGATGTCCTTCTCTACCCTCAACCTCTCCCATCTATTTCTGAATGTCCTTCCTCTACCTTCAACCTCTCCCCATCTATTTTCTGATGTTCTTCCTCTACCCTCAACCTCTCCCATCTATTTCTGATGTCCTTCCTCGTCCTCTACCCTCAAACCTCTCCCATCTATTTCTGATGTCCTTCCTCTACCCTCAACCATCTGTTCTGATGTCCTCCTCTACCCTCAACCTCTCCCATCTATTTCTGATGTCCTTCCTCTAACCTCAACCTCTCCCATCTATTTCTGATGTCCTTCCTCTACCCTCAACCTCTACCATCTATTTCTGATGTCCTTCCTCTACCCTCAACCTCTCCCATCTATTTCTGATGTCCTTCCTCCACCCTCAACCTCTCCCATCTATTTCTGATGTCCTTCCTCTAACCTCAACCTCTCCCATCTATTTCTGATGTCCTTCCTCTACCCTCAACCTCTCCCATCTATTTCTGATGTCCTTCCTCCACCCTCAACCTCTCCCATCTATTTCTGATGTCCTTCCTCTACCCTCAACCATCTGTTTCTGATGTCCTTCCTCTACCCTCAACCTCTCCCATCTATTTCTGATGTCCTTCCCTCTACCCTCAACCTCTACCATCTATTTATGATGTCCTTCCTCTACCCTCAACCTCTACCATCTATTTCTGATGTCCTTCCTCTACCCTCAACCTCTCCCATCTATTTATGATGTCCTTCCTCAACCTCTACCATCTATTTCTGATGTCCTTCCTCTACCCTCAACCTCTACCATCTATTTCTTTCACAAAAGTTCTTAACCTATACATCTTTTACGGGCACAGTATTTTTTACATTAGTTTACATCTAGTTTAGTTTACATTAGTTTACATCTAGTTGATATTAGTTTTTATTACTTCCAACCTTCAGCTCCATTCAACCCATCCCATCTATCTCTTAACACCATCCATATTGGATTTCTATTTGCCATGTATTTTTCAACTGTGCTATGATGTTGCTCTCTCTCCCGTCTCTCTCTCTCTCTGTCTACAGGAGAGAAGTTTGAGCTGCATGCAGGAACAGAGTCCACCCCCAGTGTTGTTGTCCACGTCTGCGACAGCGACACCGAGGAAGTGGAGGAACCAAAGAATTGCCCCAAACCAAAAATCATCCAGACCCGGCGCCCTGACCTTCCTACTTCTCACTGAACTCTGTCCCCCTGCCACTTCCTGCCGTAACATCGTCGCCTGGAGGAAGGAGAATCGATCCCCTGTCTCTCTCTCTCTCACAGGAACATTCCCCGTGTTCAGCACTCCCCACCCTACGGCCGCCCCGCCCGGGCCAGAAAGGGAAGTGCTCTCTGTTCCTCATCCTCGTCGACATACAGCCGTTGATGTGCTACATGTATGATTGTGTTGGCAATACTCCATACTTACATCAAGATTCAGCCACCATACCCTCAGTGATTGGTTCCTGTCTGTATGATTCTGTTGTTGTAATGTCACACAGTTAGCAGTGATGGGGCAGCACCTTACTTTGAGCTCGGCCTCTGATTGGCTTAGGGGTTGTGGCGAATGCCCGTGTAAAGAAGCCCATTGGTCGCCTTTATAGACGTGTGTTAGCTTTGCTCTCGCTCCACTGCGTATGTACCACAAGCACTGACAATGAATAGCGCTTCTCTCATTAGGGCATGCTAGCTACTGAGGTGGTGGGATGAGTTGAAGTAACCTGAAAGAGCATTATGCTAAATGGTCAATACTTAGTCTTATAGTCCCTTAAAGTTGTCAGAGGTTATCCATCGTGTTATCAGTGCTGTCTGTCGACCATGGGAATTTCTTCAATCTTGCCAATGCATGCACTGGTCTGATATAGTTTGTGTGTTTACTTTGTTCTGTTTTCTGTATGTAGCTGTCAATTTGACCTCTCTCTCTCGCTCTCTTCTCTAACTTCTCTCTTTTGTCTCCCTGTGTTTTCTGGCTATCGGTGTTCTTCACAGAAAACAATGCTAATAACAGTTACAATCCATGCATCTTCAAGTGAAAGCATTATGTACAATGATATTTCTGTGATTTTTCCTCAATGTGAATTTTTCTGTGCCCATGTCTTGTCCCTGAAAGTCTGTTTAAAGAAAAAGGAGTCTAAGAAAACAAAAGAAAAAAACAAAGAAAAAACGGAATGCCTGGTGGCCACCTTTTCCTTATAGGCTGAAATGGAAAGCCAATCATATATCATCACGTGAAGCCAGTCTATAAAGTGCATGGTTACATTTTTCTAGAGATATTGTGTTGTCTGAGAATCGTGGTTCAGTCATGGGATTTCCTCGTGTTTCCTTTATGTGCCTCTGTAGGGAGCGAGAAAGAAACATTTATTCAAACTCATAACGAAGAAAATAAATGCATGTTGACGATCCTGAGATGAGTAAAACAGAAAACAATGATGTTATTATAGAGTTATATTACACAAATCTTCCAAGTGCTATTACACAGTTTCTGTCGAGATGGTCAAGGGGAATTACATACTGTACTCTCACACACAACCATGTTTGTTTTCCTTTATTGTGTGTTTTGTTTTTCCTGTGTTGGTTCAATGAGTGTCTTCTTGGTGTGCCTGATTTAACTTCTAGGCAGTAGAACAAGCCCTGTACAAATTGGACCTCCCTGTCTAGTTGTGGAGAGCTGGCGTTGTGATCAATTTTCTATTGTCCAAACTTTTGACCCTTCCTGTTTCAGACATTGCACCTACACTCTGATTCTACATTACTGTGACCCACTGATTCAACCCTTGGTGCTTTTATACACTCTAAACCCTCACTCTAAACCCTCACTGTAACCCCTCACTCTAAACCCTCACTGTAACCCCTCACTGTAACCCCTCACTGTAACCCCTCACTGTAACCCCTCACTCTAAACCCTCACTGTAACCCCTCACTCTAAACCCTCACTGTAACCCCTCACTCTAAACCCTCACTGTAACCCCTCACTCTAAACCCTCACTGTAACCCCTCACTGTAACCCCACACTGTACATCATTCCAATCCCCATCTCTGATAACGATGGCTCAAATGATCAGATTTGATAACCCAGTTCAAAGTGCACTAACTGAAATAATTGTTTTATTCCAACCAGCTCCAGTAGGTTGTAGTTTTATTCCAACCAGCTCCAGTAGGTTGTAGTTTTATTCCAACCTGCTCCAGTAGGTTGTAGTTTTATTCCAACCAGCTCCAGTAGATTGTAGTTTAATTCCAACCAGCTCCAGTAGATTGTAGTTTTATTCCAACCAGCTCCAGTAGGTTGTAGTTTAATTCCAACCAGCTCCAGTAGGTTGTAGTTTAATTCCAACCAGCTCCAGTAGGTTGTAGTTTAATTCCAACCAGCTCCAGTAGGTTGTGGTTTAATTCCAACCAGCTCCAGTAGGTTGTAGTTTAATTCCAACCAGCTCCAGTAGGTTGTAGTTTTATTCCAACCAGCTCCAGTAGATTGTAGTTTAATTCCAACCAGCTCCAGTAGGCTGTAGTTTTATTCCAACCAGCTCCAGTAGGTTGTAGTTTAATTCCAACCAGCTCCAGTAGGTTGTAGTTTAATTCCAACCAGCTCCAGTAGGTTGTAGTTTAATTCCAACCAGCTCCAGTAGATTGTAGTTTAATTCCAACCAGCTCCAGTAGGTTGTAGTTTTATTCCAACCAGCTCTAGTAGGTTGTAGTTTAATTCCAACCAGCTCCAGTAGATTGTAGTTTAATTCCAACCAGCTCCAGTAGGTTGTAGTTTAATTCCAATCAGCTCCAGTAGGTTGTAGTTTAATTCCAACCAGCTCCAGTAGGTTGTAGTTTAATTCCAACCAGCTCCAGTAGGTTGTAGTTTTATTCCAACCAGCTCCAGTAGGTTGTAGTTTAATTCCAACCAGCTCCAGTAGGTTGTAGTTTAATTCCAACCAGCTCCAGTAGGTTGTAGTTTAATTCCAACCAGCTCCAGTAGGTTGTAGTTTTATTCCAACCAGCTCCAGTAGGTTGTAGTTTTATTCCAACCAGCTCCAGTAGATTGTAGTTTAATTCCAACCAGCTCCAGTAGGTTGTAGCTTTATTCTACCTGCAATATTTTCCTATCTGCTTTTGTAAAACATTTAGTCATTCTAATTGATATTTTAAGCAGATCAAAATATGTTGGTAATAATGAGCCACTATCCTTGTGGAAGTCATAGACTTCAAATGAAATTGAGTACAGGCCCTTTTCTAAAAACACCAGGTTTGAATCATGTATTGTATATGGTGCATATCAAATGGTTACAATAGTGTATTCCTCTTCCTTGTTTTATTTCATACATGCTGGCTTTAAGACACTGTTCCCTCACTGTATGGTCAGATAAACCAGACACAACACAATGACAAGCCACTGTCCAAGGTATGTACTACAGCCACCATTACTACCCTCAATGAGGTGACTTGTATACATGCAATGGGTTTTGTTCTGGACTTTGGTGTCTTTCGCCTAGACCTCTGGTCTGTTGAATCTGCACTCTTGTCCTGCAGTCATATTCCTCAAAACCTAAACACAGTAGACAGTATGTACCTGTGTATGATTCAACATGTCCAGATATTTGTATTTTATTTTCAAATTAAAATCATTATATTATTCTCTGTTTCTTGTAAGAGTCAGTTGGATTGGAAGGGAATATCAGTGATGGGGGTAACCAATAGGTGTATTGTGTAAAAATTGTGTATGACCATCAATGTACTTGTCATTCTACATGTAACGTTACAACAACCTGCCTGCCTACACTAAGGAGACATATCTGTATATATTAATCAATACTATTTTTACTGCATTTTTGTACAAATATTCATGGTAGCCATGTACAAGTAGTTCAAATGATTCTATGGTAGTATTAAAATAGTTTGGTTTTAATGAATTGTCTCGTGTTGTTATTTCATGGCTCTGTTGCTTATTGGACTACTGATTGTATAGGAAAATGAGAAGCGTTGTAACGGCTGTCGTCGGGAATAGAGGACCAAAACGCAGCAGGAATGTGGATGCTCATCTTGTATTTATTTTCAAATAAAGAGAACACCAAAATAACAAAACAGTCTTGTCATGCTCACACAGGCAAAACAAGAAACAATCTCCCACAACACTACACCAAACAATTACCCATATATAGGACTCTCAATCAGAGGCAACGAGAAAGCACCTGCCTCCAATTGAGAGTCCAACCCCCCATTAACCTACACATAGAAATACCACAAACCAGAAAGAACATAGAAATACAAAACATAGACCAAAACCCGGAAATAATAAATCAAACACCCTACTACATAAATCATTACCCCGAACCACATAAACAAAATACCCTCTGCCACGTCCTGACCAAACTACAATAACAAATAACCCTTATACTGGTCAGGACGTGACAAGCGTCTACATCACCTCCCCAGCCCAGCCTCCATTTACATGACTCCTATCTTGTAAAGTCTCCCCATTCAGCTAACCGTCACTCTATCCCCTTTAATTCCCTCCCTAGTGGAGCATCAGTGTGTACGGCTAGCCACGGCCAACAGCCATCACCATGGTACGGTGTTTCATTCTGAACAAAGAGGACGTCACAAAACGCAACGTTCACCTCATCTCTCTCTATCTCTTTCCCTTCCGCCCTCTCTCGCTCCCTCTCTCCTGATCCTTCCTTATTGCTTTATCCTCTGTCGGAGATCGCTTGTTATTCCCCTCACTCCACTGTTGCCGTGGGTTTCTAGGGCGATGCTGACGCAACAGCCGTCAATCACGCTGGTGTTTCCAGTGCTCGCCCCTTCTAGTGTGGATGACAGGTTACAATATGACGCTGATGTTCATTGTTCAGTCAGGGGGCTACAGGCTATGTTTATGAAGGCTTCAACTTTTTCTCCTTGCTGTAGGACAGAAATGATATGAAAAGTGGTGCTTTGACTCGCCCTCCTTTCCTCTCTTCTCCACAGTCTCCTGCCTCCTTCTAGCTGTTAGGTCATCCAGACACAAACCACTCACAAACCACTCACTAACTGGCTCCCACATAGACATGTAGAAACCACAGGCTTGAACTATAGGATGAGAATAAAGCCTGCTTATAGACACAACAGTGACATCAATCATCGTTCTTGCCAAACATATAACATTCACCAGGGTTGTAGAGTAACGGATTGTTTTATGGGTTAGAGTTAGGGTTAGGGTTAGGGTTTCTGACAGGCTGACAAGTGCAATGTATTATCAATGTAGGGTTAGGGTAATACATTGTGGAGCTGAAACCCTAGAATGGTAATACAATGCACTTACATCTGTTAGACTAACTCTTACCCTGTCCTTTCAATGGGTACATGTAACACAATACTGGATTTATTACACTGTACTTATAGGGGTAATTACACGCTCATAACAAAATTGTAATGCAAAATGTGACCATAAAAAATACTTGGTTTATTGTTAATACATTCCATTACTTATTTTCAAAGCAGTGTTTATGTCTAATTTGCTTGCCAAACATCTAGGTCTTTATGGAGATGTTAGGAGACAGACCGTAAATAAAGTGTTTGCTGATGAACCGGTGGTTTTCAGTAATAATAATATGAGACTGTGATGCTTGTGAGTAATAGATTAGGATTTACCATCTTCTATTTCATTGCATAGTAAAAATCCACAGCAGACATTAATCAATTCGCCTCTCTCTGCAGAGACGAGCAATATCTGCATGGACCACTAGGAGGCAGTAAATACCTTCCATTTTATAGGCTGCCTGTTTTATGGCCAAATTTAAGCAGCTGAGATTTGATTTTATGGGTGTTATTAAAAGGAATGATCATATCATTATAAAGTGAAATGCCACCATAAAATAATATATAGCCCCGTTTATACCTGGTTCTAACTTGCGTCCTTTGTCTTGATTTTGTCCACATTCTGATTGTGCACACATTGCCAGACAGGTGTAGACAATCAAAAGACACATTGTAATCTGATTGTGATCAGATCATCCTGCCCACATCCGGAGGTAGTCAGACAAGCATTGTGTCTGGATATCTTACAAGTGTAAACAGATCTGGACAGAAAAAACATTTAAATCATAATTTTTCCACCCTCTAAAATCATTAACAGGTGGCACCATTGACTGATTACATCAATGTGTCTTACATTAAATTAAAAAATCATATTTTGAAAGAATAGCTGTGAAATAATTTGCATAAAGGAAGAGACCAGGGAATCTGGTCACAATGCAGACACATTGGATGGATAACAGACACATTTTAATACCATGTGTAGACACATTTCTGGAAATATGCGTACGATCAGAATGTAGAAAAGATCAGGACAAAGGACCCATGTTAGTACCAGGTATAAACGGGGCTTTTGAATGCCTGTTAGCATGTAGACAATGTTGAAACATCACTATAGTGCTAGAATGACAGACAGTAGGCCACTGTACAATATAATCATTTCAGACCAGCTCTGTCAGTGTTCCATTGCTAATATTCATTTCATCGAGTCCATAAATATAACATTTGTTTCTTTGTTGGTAAAAATGTGTGTGTGCGTATCAGTGGTTGTTTCAGGGGGAGATGCTGTGTGACTTTCTGTCTGTGCCTATAGTACATATATGTGAGCATGCTGCGTAGCTCTCTGTTTTGTTTTGTTTAAGCATGTGTGCATGTGCGTGTGTGTGTGAGCGCGCACGCTTGCTGTTACCATGCTCCAGTGCTCTGACCATTTTTGATCCTGCATCCTGATCCCCAGAGCTAGGCGAGCTGTGCCCAGGCTGTGGTGGCAGATTTGGGGCAGCTGAGGTGGAGGAGCTTGGGGCAGGAGCCACCTGGTCTGGGTCTGGGGATTAGCCCAGCCAGCATGGCCTTCAGCTGCCTACTGAAACACCTCACCACAACCATCCTTTACTACCATCATTATGTTTACTGTAACAAACACCTCAGCTGAAAAACAAGCCTGTCCGTTCGGCCATCCATCCATCCATCAGAACAATCACTGATTCCCCTCACTAACACTCCTCATTATTACATCCCAACCCAACCAAAGACCATGCTTAGGCTACTGTAGAACTGCAACTCACCCTCACAAACCCCACATCAGCCGATAAAACTATTGTTGTTCAGCGGAGGAGAGTGTTAAGGAGAATGGCTTTGAAAAAAATGTCCTGCATGTTTTTTACAGCATCAAAAGATTCTTCAGCGATAGAAAAAGGATTCAGCCCATTTCCTTGGGTTGTTGGGAACAATGGTTTCTCTACGGGCTCTGTTCCAGCAGCAGCCCATTGTAAACGGACATGATCACAGCGTATTGGCATGCTGTTTGTTAGTGAAGAGAACCAACGCTACACCAAAGGAATCATATCCTGGAAAGCATCTTAATGTTGATGTGTGAGCCCGGCATAAAGGCTCTTCTTTGTTTGTGGGTTGTGGTTGTCAGTCAGCTCTTTTATTCAAGAGCTGGCTGGATGGGTGGCTGGGTAGCTTGGTAGCTAGATGGGTGGCTGGGTAGCTTGGTAGGTGGATGGGTGGCCGGGTAGCTTGGTAGCTAGATGGGTGGCTGGGTAGCTTGGTAGGTGGATGGGTGGCTGGGTAGCTTGGTAGCTAGATGGGTGGCTGGGTAGCTTGGTAGCTAGATGGGTGGCTGGGTAGCTTGGTAGCTAGATGGGTGGCTGGGTAGCTTGGTAGCTAGATGGGTGGCTGGGTAGCTTGGTAGGTGGATGGGTGGCTGGGTAGCTTGGTAGGTGGATGGGTGGCTGGGTAGCTTGGTAGCTAGATGGGTGGCTGGGTAGCTTGGTAGGTGGATGGGTGGCTGGGTAGCTTGGTAGCTAGATGGGTGGCTGGGTAGCTTGGTAGCTAGATGGGTGGCTGGGTAGCTTGGTAGGTGGATGGGTGGCTGGGTAGCTTGGTAGCTGGATGGGTGGCTGGGTAGCTGGCTGGCTGGGTAGCTGGGTTGGTGGCTGGCAGCGTTAGGCAGACTAGAGGACAGATGGAAAGGTGAATAGATACAGCAGGTGTAGGAACTGGAGAGACAGATAGATGGGAGATACAGATGTACTGTACTGGCTGCTATTTAGGTTTACAGAGTACTGGGTGTGTAAGTGTGTGTGTGTGTGTGTGTGTGTGTGTGTGTGTGTGTGTGTGTGTGTGTGTGTGTGTGTGAGAGAGAGAGAGAGAGAGCGAGAGAGAGAGAGATTCCAGATCAAGACTATTTATTAATCCTTCATTAAATGCCAGAGGTTCATCTACATACTCTTGGTGTACTGTAGCCCTGTTGTAGATGTAGAAACATCATGCATCCAGACACAGGGGTGAACAAACTAAATGTTAAAGCCTAACGTCTTGTCCTTGACTAGAACATATTTTAGAGCAGCAGTCTACAGTAAGAAGTACCAGTCAGACATCTTTTAGAGCAGCAGTCTACAGTAAGAAGTACCAGTCAGACATCTTTTAGAGCAGTAGTCTACAGTAAGAAGTACCAGTCAGACATCTTTTAGAGCAGTAGTCTACAGTAAGAAGTACCAGTCAGACATCTTTTAGAGCAGTAGTCTACAGTAAGAAGTACCAGTCAGACATCTTTTAGATCAGCAGTCTACAGTATGAAGTACCAGTCAGACATCTTTTAGAGCAGCAGTCTACAGTAAGAAGTACCAGTCAGACATCTTTTAGAGCAGCAGTCTACAGTATGAAGTACCAGTCAGACATCTTTTAGAGCAGCAGTCTACAGTAAGAAGTACCAGTCAGACATCTTTTAGAGCAGTAGTCTACAGTAAGAAGTACCAGTCAGACATCTTTTAGAGCAGTAGTCTACAGTATGAAGTACCAGTCAGACATCTTTTAGAGCAGCAGTCTACAGTAAGAAGTACCAGTCAGACATCTTTTAGAGCAGTAGTCTACAGTAAGAAGTACCAGTCAGACATCTTTTAGAGCAGTAGTCTACAGTAAGAAGTACCAGTCAGACATCTTTTAGAGCAGTAGTCTACAGTATGAAGTACCAGTCAGACATCTTTTAGAGCAGCAGTCTACAGTATGAAGTACCAGTCAGACATCTTTTAGAGCTGTAGTGTACAGTAAGAAGTACCAGTCAGACATCTTTTAGAGCAGCAGTCTACAGTATGAAGTACCAGTCAGACATCTTTTAGAGCAGTAGTCTACAGTATGAAGTACCAGTCAGACATCTTTTAGAGCAGTAGTCTACAGTAAGAAGTACCAGTCAGACATCTTTTAGAGCAGTAGTCTACAGTATGAAGTACCAGTCAGACATCTTTTAGAGCAGCAGTCTACAGTATGAAGTACCAGTCAGACATCTTTTAGAGCTGTAGTGTACAGTAAGAAGTACCGGTTAGACATCTTTTAGAGCAGCAGTCTACAGTATGAAGTACCAGTCAGACATCTTTTAGAGCAGTAGTCTACAGTATGAAGTACCAGTCAGACATCTTTTAGAGCAGTAGTCTACAGTAAGAAGTACCAGTCAGACATCTTTTAGAGCAGCAGTCTACAGTATGAAGTACCAGTCAGACATCTTTTAGAGCAGTAGTCTACAGTAAGAAGTACCAGTCAGACATCTTTTAGAGCAGTAGTCTACAGTATGAAGTACCAGTCAGACATCTTTTAGAGCAGTAGTCTACAGTAAGAATTACCAGTCAGACATCTTTTAGAGCTGTAGTGTACAGTATGAAGTACCAGTCAGACATCTTTTAGAGCAGTAGTCTACAGTAAGAAGTACCAGTCAGACATCTTTTAGAGCAGTAGTCTACAGTATGAAGTACCAGTCAGACATCTTTTAGAGCAGCAGTCTACAGTAAGAATTACCAGTCAGACATCTTTTAGAGCTGTAGTGTACAGTAAGAAGTACCAGTCAGACATCTTTTAGAGCAGTAGTCTACAGTATGAAGTACCAGTCAGACATCTTTTAGAGCAGCAGTCTACAGTAAGAATTACCAGTCAGACATCTTTTAGAGCTGTAGTGTACAGTAAGAAGTACCAGTCAGACATCTTTTAGAGCAGTAGTCTACAGTAAGAAGTACCAGTCAGACATCTTTTAGAGCAGTAGTCTACAGTAAGAAGTACCAGTCAGACATCTTTTAGAGCAGCAGTCTACAGCATGAAGTACCAGTCAGACATCTTTTAGAGCAGCAGTCTACAGTAAGAAGTACCAGTCAGACGTTTTGGTTGACAGCCGATTGTGCATCATTCTGTCCTTCAGCCATTAGGCCTACCCACAGTGCCTTGCTCCAGTCCCTGTGTAAGGAGGGGGACTGCCAGCCTGTGTGTGTGTGTGTGTGTGTGTGTGTGTGTGTGTGTGTGTGTGTGTGTGTGTGTGTGTGTGTGTGTGTGTGTGTGTGTGTGTGTGTGATGCTGCCCCTCTCTATCTCTCTCTCATTGTGTTATAGTTGATGCCAAGCTACACAGGCCCTGGCAGAGGGCTCTCTCCCACTGAGTGTTTGCCTGCACAAGCCACACACACCCCTCTGACAGATGAGTCAGGGAGTGATCAGAACAAGGCTTAAGGCAAAGATCAGAGAAAGGAGGTCATCCAACACACACCAAACACCACGCAAAGGAACCAGCCATACATATCAACACACAGTTTCATCATTTAATCCACCAGCACACACCATAGAGTTCAATCAGATGTACATAATGTAGCTGATTTGATTCAAACAAGACAATGTACACTAATGTGCATTCATTTAAACAGGTCTTATGTATGTAGTGCTTGATTACCAAACTATTTAAATGATACAAGTCTAGACTCAGATACAGACTGTTTTTATATAAACCCTGAATATGCTTCAGTACTGCATCATAATTAAGGTGACTTCCATTTAAATGAATAGATTAAATACTTATTTTGCAATGAGCAAGCGGAAATGCGTCTTTACATTTCCTCGTCAAAATCAGACAATCAGAGGTTGGTGGTCATTCCCTATTGGACAGAGGTGGTTATTTCTTGAGTCCTATTGGACAGGAGACTCCGGTGCCGCTCAGGCCACAGTATCCACCGGGGTTCTTGCTGAGGTACTGCTGGTGGTAGTCCTCAGCATAGTAGAACTCCTGGGCCTCGGCGATCTCTGTGGTGATTTCTCCAAAGCCCCCCTCTATCAGGACCTGTAGAAACAACAACAACACTGTATCATTAGGACTGACCTTCATGAATGAATGGCTCAGGATTGAATGGTTACAACACAAGAACATTTTTCTAAAAGTCACAAATGAACCATTTTGGAACCATTTTCCTGCCTTCTTCCATGTAATTACATTCAAAACGTTCGTCTGCCTCCTTCAAGGAAAATATTTTCTTACAAAGAAATGTATTGTTTTTCAAGATTACACATATTCTTACTGTTAGCAGTGTTACAGCTAATGCAATCTCTCTCTCTCTCTCACACTCTCTCTCACACTCTCTCAGTCATTTGTAAAGCACTGGAGCAGAGACGAGCACAGAGGTCATTAGTGCTCGGGTGGCCCTACGGGTGAGGCCCAGACAGATGTCGACTCACATGCCCCAGATGTGCCCAATGTGTGTGTATGTATGGGGAGGGGGCATCGGGTTTGTGTGTGTGTGCATGTGTGTGAGCTGTGACATGCCCCCACCAACCCAGTATACCCAATGCCTACAGCACGTTTATATGGTCCACACACACACCTCAGCCAGCCTGGCCTGGGTAATCTCCTCTAACCCCCAGCACAGGGCCGTCTAAGCAGGTACACCTCAGCCAGCCTGGCCTGGGTAATCTCCTCTAACCCCCAGCACAGGGCCGTCTAAACAGGTACACCTCAGCCAGCCTCACTGCTTTTCGTCCTCTATGAAAAATCCCAACAACAAAAAATAATACTGGACTTTTTAGGGTTACTGGTGCCTGGTGTCAGAACTCTGGGTTGAACTGTATACCAATGACACAGTTAGGCACTGGGAGTGACTCCCCACTGAAATCCCATTCCACATCACAGCACCTGTCCAAGTGGCAGTCAGTCAGTCAGGTTTAATAGATAGAGCCAGGCTGAATATCATTCGAAATCTGCCTCTGCGAGCAAGGTTTACATTTGAAGTGTACACTAGTCTAGCATGTACAGCATATTGAGAAATCCAGGTTGGAAGTAAATATATTGTTCTTGTGAGAATATGGAGATTCTAAACTGAGAAATGGTTATGTTAAGGGGAAAGAGGACAAAGTGGGGATATTGTTGACACAATGCCACTTGGGAGTTTCAAGAAAGTGATGCAAGGATGTGTCTATTGCTTTCCTTCTCTCTTTCTCTCTTTCCGTCTTTCTTTCTTTCTTTCCATCTATCTCCATCATTTCCCACTCTTGCTCTCTCTACATCTCCTCCGCCAACCTCCCCCTATCACTAATGTTTGTTGCTAAGTGTCTATGTGTGTGTGTGTGTGTGTGTGGCAGGGAGGGGGGACAGCGGGCTGTGAGAAGGAACCTGCCAACTACCTCATTTCTCGGACCATCTGCCTGGAGGCAGCCACGCACCTGTTAGGAGCAGCTGCCACCATACAGGAGACAGGAGAGAGAGAGAGAAAGGTAGCACAGAATCAACTCTCCTCTCCCCGCCAGTACCAGACCCAGTCCTAGCTCTATATACCTTCATCCCCAGCTCCAGCCCTAGCTCTATATACCTTCATCCCCAGACCCAGTCCTAGCTCTATATACCTTCATCCCCAGACCCAGTCCTAGCTCTATATACCTTCATCCCCAGCTCCAGTCCTAGCTCTATATACCTTCATCCCCAGACCCAGTCCTAGCTCTATATACCTTCATCCCCAGACCCAGTCCTAGCTCTATATACCTTCATCCCCAGACCCAGTCCTAGCTCTATATACCTTCATCCCCAGACCCAGTCCTAGCTCTATATACCTTCATCCCCAGACCCAGTCCTAGCTCTATATACCTTCATCCCCAGCTCCAGTCCTAGCTCTATATACCTTCATCCCCAGACCCAGTCCTAGCTCTATATACCTTCATCCCCAGACCCAGTCCTAGCTCTATATACCTTCATCCCCAGCTCCAGTCCTAGCTCTATATACCTTCATCCCCAGACCCAGTCCTAGCTCTATATACCTTCATCCCCAGCTCCAGTCCTAGCTCTATATACCTTCATCCCCAGACCCAGTCCTAGCTCTATATACCTTCATCCCCAGACCCAGTCCTAGCTCTATATACCTTCATCCCCAGACCCAGTCCTAGCTCTATATACCTTCATCCCCAGACCCAGTCCTAGCTCTATATACCTTCATCCCCAGACCCAGTCCTAGCTCTATGTATCTTCATCCCCAGACCCAGTCCTAGCTCTATATACCTTCATTCCCAGACCCAGTCCTAGCTCTATATACCTTCATCCCCAGACCCAGTCCTAGCTCTATATACCTTCATCCCCAGACCCAGTCCTAGCTCTATATACCTTCATCACCAGACCCAGTCCTAGCTCTATATACCTTCATCCCCAGACCCAGTCCTAGCTCTATATACCTTCATCCCCAGCTCCAGTCCTAGCTCTATATACCTTCATCCCCAGACCCAGTCCTAGCTCTATATACCTTCATCCCCAGACCCAGTCCTATCTCTATATACCTTCATCCCCAGACCCAGTCCTAGCTCTATATACCTTCATCCCCAGCTCCAGTCCTAGCTCTATATACCTTCATCCCCAGCTCCAGTCCTAGCTCTATATACGTTCATCCCCAGACCCAGTCCTGTCTCTATATACGTTCATCCCCAGACCCAGTCCTATCTCTATATACCTTCATCCCCAGCTCCAGTCCTAGCTCTATATACCTTCATCCCCAGACCCAGTCCTAACTCTATATACCTTCATCCCCAGCTCCAGTCCTAGCTCTATATACGTTCATCCCCAGACCCAGTCCTGTCTCTATATACGTTCATCCCCAGACCCAGTCCTATCTCTATATACCTTCATCCCCAGACCCAGTCCTAGCTCTATATACCTTCATCCCCAGACCCAGTCCTAGCTCTATATACCTTCATCCCCAGACCCAGTCCTAGCTCTATATACCTTCATCCCCAGACCCAGTCCTAGCTCTATATACCTTCATCCCCAGACCCAGTCCTAGCTCTATATACCTTCATCCCCAGACCCAGTCCTGTCTCTATATACGTTCATCCCCAGACCCAGTCCTATCTCTATATACCTTCATCCCCAGCTCCAGTCCTAGCTCTATATACCTTCATCCCCAGACCCAGTCCTAGCTCTATATACCTTCATCCCCAGCTCCAGTCCTAGCTCTATATACGTTCATCCCCAGACCCAGTCCTGTCTCTATATACGTTCATCCCCAGACCCAGTCCTATCTCTATATACCTTCATCCCCAGACCCAGTCCTAGCTCTATATACCTTCATCCCCAGACCCAGTCCTAGCTCTATATACCTTCATCCCCAGACCCAGTCCTAGCTCTATATACCTTCATCCCCAGACCCAGTCCTAGCTCTATATACCTTCACCCCCAGACCCAGTCCTAGCTCTATATACCTTCATCCCCAGACCCAGTCCTAGCTCTATATACCTTCATCCCCAGACCCAGTCCTAGCTCTATATACCTTCATCCCCAGACCCAGTCCTAGCTCTATATACCTTCATCCCCAGACCCAGTCCTAGCTCTATATACCTTCATCCCCAGACCCAGTCCTAGCTCTATATACCTTCATCCCCAGACCCAGTCCTAGCTCTATATACCTTCATCCCCAGACCCAGTCCTAGCTCTATATACCTTCATCCCCAGACCCAGTCCTAGCTCTATATACCTTCATCCCCAGACCCAGTCCTAGCTCTATATACCTTCATCCCCAGCTCCAGTCCTAGCTCTATATACCTTCATCCCCAGCTCCAGCCCTAGCTCTATATACCTTCATCCCCAGCTCCAGCCCTAGCTCTACATACCTTCATCCCCAGACCCAGTCCTAGCTCTATATACCTTCATCCCCAGCTCCAGTCCTAGCTCTATATACCTTCATCCCCAGACCCAGTCCTAGCTCTATATACCTTCATCCCCAGACCCAGTCCTAGCTCTATATACCTTCATCCCCAGCTCCAGTCCTAGCTCTATATACCTTCATCCCCAGACCCAGTCCTAGCTCTATATACCTTCATCCCCAGACCCAGTCCTAGCTCCATATACCTTCATCCCCAGACCCAGTCCTAGCTCTATATACCTTCATCCCCAGCTCCAGTATCCACAGACATTTAGGCCTCTCATTAACTCTCTCAGCCTCATCATCCCTCCTCTACCTCTCACTCCTCTCTCCCTAATCTTTCCTATGCCTCTGCCCCTTTCTAGTCTCTCTGTCAGCCTCTTTCTCTCTCTCTCTCTGTCTCTCTCCCTCTCTCTCTGTCTCTCTCGCTCTGTCTCTCTCTCTGGCTCTCTCTGTCTCTTTCTCCCTCATCCTCTCTGTCTCTCTCTAAACTCATCCTCTCTCTCTGTCCATCATTCACTCCCACATCCTCTCTCTTTCTCTCATTCTCCCTCATCCTCTCTCTTTCTCTCTCTGTTTCCCTCTCTGTTTCTCTCTCTGTTTCTCTCTCTCTCAATCTCTCTGTCTCTCTCTTGCTATCTGAGGCCCTGTGTGTGCTTTACAGTGGGGCTTAGCAGCTCCTATATCTCAGCATGGACACCCAGCAGGTAGCTATCGCCATCCGCAGTACACCACCGGGTGCACCCCTGGTTGGCGCCGGGCCAAGCTGGCACCACCAGATATGATTTAAGAGACGCATTTTTCTGTGGTGGTACCAAGTTGGGACGTCATGCCATCGTTCTGAATACCCATCATGGCAGCCTCCCTAAGAAGCCTGGTCGCTAGGGAGACCTCAGCTGCAGTGGGCAGCGCTAACACTTATTGTCACAGCTAGATGGGAGGAAGATGTGTGTGTGTGTGTGTGTGTGTGTGTGTGTGTGTGTGTGTGTGTGTGTGTGTGTGTGTGTGTGTGTGTGTGTGTGTGTGTGTGTGTGTGTGTGTGTGTGTGTGCTGGTGTTTTTCTCCCACTCAGCTCTGGAAAATGGAGCAGAGCAGGAGCTTGAGACAAAAGGCTGAGGTGAAACAAAACAAGGTGAGCAGGCCTGGTGGCCAAGAGGCTGACCACTTGGCAGTGCATTAAACCCAATCCCCAGTAGTCTATTTGTAGTCTATTTCTGGGCAATAAGGGATGTGTGAAGAGTGAAATATTTCATTGAGCATTAAGAGGTTGTAAAACACAACATAAGACTCCAGCAGCAGCAGCACACGTCTAAAGCAGCCTGTTTATGCATGGCCTCTGTCACAAACACACACAGCCTTGGATGCAGGTAGGTGAACAAAATTATTGAGGGTGTTGCTGAGATTTCAGCACTACCGTTCTGAATGTAAAGAACTAGAGCTACCAGTTCATATCTCCTATTCCTTTGTTTACAGTTTGCTAGCATCTTCAGGGAACTCGTGTTCATATGTGTGCTGATAGGCGTGTGTTTGAATACTTACAATGTGTAGTAAATGTATAGCTCCAGGCTTCTAATGTCTGTCCTGGTGCATATAACCACTGGGCTTACTGTACTATCCAACCAGATCCATCCAACCAGATCCTCCTCTATGAAGATACATGTCACTCTGGCAGCAGATGGCTCATAGTTCATCTGAGAGATGAAGGAAACCATGCAGAAGAAGAAGGACATGTTTATCTCTCATTTCTAATCTGTCTAAGCACTGAGTCATGGCAGGTTGGAGCCAACGGTTTAGAAGTGCACGGAAGCAAATGGGACTTGGCATTCATCCACTCTCTTGCCTCTCTATCCACAGCCTAATTCAGTCAGTCCAGGACCCTGGTGAGTGAGGTTCCTCTTCGTTTGCTCAGCTGACACACTCCCCTTCATCAGCTGACACACTACCCTTCATCAGCTGACACACTCCCCTTCATCAGCTGACACACTACCCTTCATCAGCTGACACACTCCCCTTCATCAGCTGACACACTCCCCTTCATCAGCTGACACACTCCCCTTCATCAGCTGACACACTACCCTTCATCAGCTGACACACTACCCTTCATCAGCTGACACACTCCCCTTCATCAGCTGACACACTCCCCTTCATCAGCTGACACACTCCCCTTCATCAGCTGACACACTCCCCTTCATCAGCTGACACACTACCCTTCATCAGCTGACACACTCCCCTTCATCAGCTGACACACTCCCCTTCATCAGCTGACACACTCCCCTTCATCAGCTGACACACTCCCCTTCATCAGCTGACACACTACCCTTCATCAGCTGACACACTCCCCTTCATCAGCTGACACACTACCCTTCATCAGCTGACACACTCCCCTTCATCAGCTGACACACTCCCCTTCATCAGCTGACACACTACCCTTCATCAGCTGACACACTTCCCTTCATCAGCTGACATACTCCCCTCATCAGCTAACACACTCCCCTTCATCAGCTGACACACTCCCCTTCATCAGCTGACACACTTCCCTTCATCAGCTGACACACTCCCCTTCATCAGCTGACACACTCCCCTTCATCAGCTGACACACTCCCCTTCATCAGCTGACACACTCCCCTTCATCAGCTGACACAACTACCCTTCATCAGCTGACACACTACCCTTCATCAGCTGACACACTCCCCTTCATCAGCTGACACACTCCCCTTCATCAGCTGACACACTCCCCTTCATCAGCTGACACACTCCCCTTCATCAGCTGACACACTACCCTTCATCAGCTGACACACTCCCCTTCATCAGCTGACACACTCCCCTTCATCAGCTGACACACTCCCCTTCATCAGCTGACACACTCCCCTTCATCAGCTGACACACTACCCTTCATCAGCTGACACACTCCCCTTCATCAGCTGACACACTACCCTTCATCAGCTGACACACTCCCCTTCATCAGCTGACACACTCCCCTTCATCAGCTGACACACTACCCTTCATCAGCTGACACACTTCCCTTCATCAGCTGACATACTCCCCTCATCAGCTAACACACTCCCCTTCATCAGCTGACACACTCCCCTTCATCAGCTAACACACTCCCCTTCATCAGCTGACATACTTCCCTTCATCAGCTAACACACTCCCCTTCATCAGCTGACACACTCCCCTTCATCAGCTGACACACTACCCTTCATCAGCTGACACACTACCCTTCATCAGCTGACACACTACCCTTCATCAGCTGACACACTCCCCTTCATCAGCTAACACACTCCCCTTCATCAGCTGACATACTTCCCTTCATCAGCTGACACACTCCCCTTCATCAGCTGACACACTCCCCTTCATCAGCTGACACACTCCCCTTCATCAGCTGACACACTCCCCTTCATCAGCTGACACACTACCCTTCATCAGCTGACACACTCCCCTTCATCAGCTGACATACTTCCCTTCATCAGCTGACATACTTCCCTTCATCAGCTGACATACTTCCCCTCATCAGCTAACACACTACCCTTCATCAGCTGACATACTTCCCTTCATCAGCTGACACACTTCCCTTCATCAGCTGACACACTCCCCTTCATCAGCTGACACACTCCCCTTCATCAGCTGACACACTCCCCTTCATCAGCTGACACACTCCCCTTCATCAGCTGACACACTCCCCTTCATCAGCTGACACACTACCCTTCATCAGCTGACACACTCCCCTTCATCAGCTGACATACTTCCCTTCATCAGCTGACATACTTCCCTTCATCAGCTGACACACTCCCCTTCATCAGCTGACACACTCCCCTTCATCAGCTGACACACTCCCCTTCATCAGCTGACATACTTCCCTTCATCAGCTGACATACTCCCCTTCATCAGCTGACATACTTCCCTTCATCAGCTGACATACTTCCCTTCATCAGCTGACACACTCCCCTTCATCAGCTGACATACTCCCCTTCATCAGCTGACACACTACCCTTCATCAGCTGACACACTCCCCTTCATCAGCTGACATACTTCCCTTCATCAGCTGACATACTTCCCTTCATCAGCTGACACACTCCCCTTCATCAGCTGACACACTACCCTTCATCAGCTGACACACTCCCCTTCATCAGCTGACATACTTCCCTTCATCAGCTGACATACTTCCCTTCATCAGCTGACACACTCCCCTTCATCAGCTGACACACTTCCCTTCATCAGCTGACATACTTCCCTTCATCAGCTGACATACTTCCCCTCATCAGCTAACACACTACCCTTCATCAGCTGACACACTACCCTTCATCAGCTGACACACTCCCCTTCATCAGCTGACACACTACCCTTCATCAGGTGACACACTACCCTTCATCAGGTGACACACTACCCTTCATCAGCTGACACACTTCCCTTCATCAGCTGACACACTCCCCTTCATCAGCTGACATACTTCCCTTCATCAGCTGACATACTCCCCTTCATCAGCTGACACACTCCCCTTCATCAGCTGACACACTCCCCTTCATCAGCTGACACACTCCCCTTCATCAGCTGACACACTACCCTTCATCAGGTGACACACTCCCCTTCATCAGCTGACACACTCCCCTTCATCAGCTGACACACTACCCTTCATCAGGTGACACACTACCCTTCATCAGCTGACACACTCCCCTTCATCAGCTGACACACTCCCCTTCATCAGCTGACACACTCCCCTTCATCAGCTGACACACTACCCTTCATCAGGTGACACACTCCCCTTCATCAGCTGACATACTCCCCTTCATCAGCTGACACACTACCCTTCATCAGGTGACACACTACCCTTCATCAGCTGACATACTCCCCTCATCAGCTGACACACTCCCCTTCATCAGGTGACACACTACCCTTCATCAGCTGACACACACACATCTCATCAGCTGAGAATGACATCATGCTGTGAACAGAGGTCACACCTCTCCTCTAAACCCCACACATCCAATCATTCTATCACCCTTTCATTAGCTGGGGCTCCTCGGTTCAGAGGTCATCCTACCCCCAGGTGGACTAGCATGCACCCTGATCCCAGCTGGGACTCCCTTGTAGGGGTAGACGAGGACAGGGGCTCCCCTGAGAGATCCAGGGGACTTGGATCTCCTCAATGGCTCTGTCTCTGTCTACTGAGCACAGAGGCCAGGCAGCCAGGCAGTAGGGTCCTTGCTATCCAGGATCCTAGGGATGTCCATACCCAATTGATGTTGACATTTTAAATGGTTACGGTAAGGATTAGGTAGGGGTTATGGTGAAGGTTAGGGAAGGGTAGGGGTTAAGGTTAGGGTTAGGATTAGGGTAGGGGTTAAGGTTAGGGTAGGGGTTAAGATTAGGTTTTGGGGTTAGGGTTAGGATTAGGGTAGGGATTAGGGTTAGGATTAGGGTAGGGGTTAAGGTTAGGATTAGGGTAGGGTTTAAGGTAGTGTTAGGGTAGGGGTTAAGGTTAGGATTAGAGGTAGGGGTTAAGGTAGTGTTAGGGTAGGGGTTAAGGTTAGGATTAGGGTAGGGGTTAAGGTTAGGGTTAGGGTAGGGGTTAAAGTAGGGTTAGGGTAGGGGTTAAGGTAGTGTTAGGGTAGGGGGTAAGGTTAGGCTTAGGGTAGGGGAAGGTTAGGATTAGGTTTGGGGTTAAGATTAGGGTTAGGATTAGGGTAGGGGTTAAGGTAATGTTAGGGTAGGGGTTAACGTTAGGGTTAGGATTAGGGTAGGGGTTAAGGTTAGGATTAGGGTAGGGGTTAAGGTTAGGGTTAGGATTAGGGTAGGGGTTAAGGTTAGGGTTAGGATTAGGGTAGGGGTTAAGGTAGTGTTAGGGTAGGGATTAAGGTTAGGGTTAAGGTAGAGTTAGAGAAGGGGTTAAGGTTAGGGTTAGGGTAGGGGTTAAGGTAGGGATTAAGGTAGTGTTAGGATAGGGTAGGGGTTAAGGTTAGGGTAGGGATTAAGGTTAGGGTTAGGATTAGGGTAGGGGATAAGGTTAGGGTAGGGATTAAGGTTAGGATTAGGTTTGGGGTTAAGGTTAGGGTTAGGATTAGGGTAGGAGTTAAGGTAGTGTTAGGGAAGCGGTTAAGGTTAGGGTTAGGATTAGGGTAAGGGTTAAGGTAGGGTTAGGGTAGGGTAGGGGTTAAGGTAGTGTTAGGGTAGGGGTTAAGGTTAGGGTTAGGGTAGGGGTTAAGGTTAGGATTAAGTTTGGGGTTAAGGTTAGGGTTAGGATTAGGGTAGGGGTTAAGGTAGTGTTAGGGGTTAAGGATAGGTTTAGGATTTAGGGTAGGGATGTCCCAAGGATCCTGGAAAGCACTAACCCAGGCAGTAGGGCTGGAACTCGTCATATGAACGACAGGTTCCCTTTTCACATCCAAACCATGGAGATACTGCATCCAACTACTACTGTATCTATTGACTATAAACTATCTACTGTATCTATCTACTCTATTGACTATAAACTATCTACTGTATCTATCTACTCTATTGACTATAAACTATCTACTGTATCTATCTACTCTATTGACTATAAACTATCTACTGTATCTATCTACTCTATTGACTATAAACTATCTACTGTATCTATCTACTCTATTGACTATAAACTATCTACTGTATTATCTACTCTATTGACCAAAAACTATCTACTGTATCTATCTACTCTATTGACTATAAACTATCTACTGTATCTATCTACTCTATTGACTATAAACTATCTACTGTATCTATTGACTATAAACTATCTACTGTATCTATTGACTATAAACTATCTACTGTATTATCTACTCTATTGACTATAAACTATCTACTGTATCTATCTACTCTATTGACTATAAACTATTTACTGCATCTATTGACTACAAACTATCTACTATATCTATTGACTATAAACTATCTACTGTATTATCTACTCTATTGACTATAAACTATCTACTGTATCTATCTACTCTATTGACTATACACTATCTACTGTATCTATCTACTCTATTGACTATAAACTATCTACTGTATTATCTACTCTATTGACCAAAAACTATCTACTGTATCTATCTACTCTATTGACTATAAACTATCTACTGTATCTATCTACTCTATTGACTATAAACTATCTACTGTATCTATTGACTATAAACTATCTACTGTATCTATTGACTATAAACTATCTACTGTATTATCTACTCTATTGACTATAAACTATCTACTGTATCTATCTACTGTATTGACTATACACTATCTACTGTATCTATCTACTCTATTGACTATAAACTATCTACTGTATTATCTACTTTATTGACTATAAACTATCTACTGTATCTATTGACTATAAACTATCTACTGTATTATCTACTCTATTGACTTTAAACTATCTACTGTATCTATTGACTATAAACTATCTACTGTATTATCTACTCTATTGACTATAAACTATCTACTGTATTATCTACTCTATTGACTATAAACTATCTACTGTATCTATCTACTCTATTGACTATAAACTAACTACTGTATCTATTGACTATAAACTATCAACTGTATTATCTACTCTATTGACTTTAAACTATCTACTGTATCTATTGACTATAAACTATCTACTGTATCTATTGACTATAAACTATCTACTGTATCTATCTACTCTATTGACTATAAACGATCTACGGTATCTATCTACTCTATTGACTATAAACTGTCTACTGTATCTATTGACTATAAACTATCTACTGTATCTATCTACTCTATTGACTATAAACGATCTACTGTATCTATCTACTCTATTGACTATAAACGATCTACTGTATCTACCTACTCTATTGACTATAAACTATCAACTGTATTATCTACTCTATTGACTTTAAACTATCTACTGTATCTATTGACTATAAACTATCTACTGTATCTATTGACTATAAACTATCTACTGTATCTATCTACTCTATTGACTATAAACCATCTACGGTATCTATCTACTCTATTGACTATAAACTGTCTACTGTATCTATTGACTATAAACTATCTACTGTATCTATCTACTCTATTGACTATAAACGATCTACTGTATCTATCTACTCTATTGACTATAAACGATCTACTGTATCTACCTACTCTATTGACTATAAACTATCTACTGTATCTATTGACTATAAACTATCTACTGTATCTATCTACTCTATTGACAATAAACGATCTACTGTATCTATCTACTCTATTGACTATAAACTATCTACTGTATCTATCTACTCTATTGACTATAAACGATCTACGGTATCTATCTACTCTATTGACTATAAACTATCTACTGTATCTATTGACTATAAACTATCTACTGTATCTATCTACTCTATTGACTATAAACGATCTACTGTATCTATCTACTCTATTGACTATAAACTATCTACTGTATCTATCTACTCTATTGACTATAAACGATCTACTGTGTCTATCTACTCTATTGACTATAAACTATCTACTGTATCTATCTACTCTATTGACTATAAACTATCTACTGTATCTATCTACTCTATTGACTATAAACTATCTACTGTATTATCTACTCTATTGACTATAAACTATCTACTGTATCTATCTACTCTATTGACTATAAACTATCTACTGCATCTATTGACTATAAACTATCTACTATATCTATTGACTATAAACTATCTACTGTATCTATTGACTATAAACTATCTACTGTATTATCTACTCTATTGACTATAAACGATCTACTGTATCTATTGACTATAAACTATCTACTGTATCTATCTACTCTATTGACTATAAACTATCTACTGTATCTATTGACTATAAACTATCTACTGTATCTATCTACTCTATTGACTATAAACGATCTACTGTATCTATCTACTCTATTGACTATAAACTATCTACTGTATCTATCTACTCTATTGACTATAAACTATCTACTGTATATATCTACTCTATTGACTATAAACTATCTACTGTATCTATCTACTCTATTGACTATACACTATCTACTGTATCTATCTACTCTATTGACTATAAACTATCTACTGTATATATCTACTCTATTGACTATAAACTATCTACTGTATCTATCTACTCTATTGACTATAAACTATCTACTGTATCTATCTACTCTATTGACTATAAACGATCTACTGTATCTATCTACTCTATTGACTATAAACGATCTACTGTATCTATCTACTCTATTGACTATAAACTATCTACTGTATTATCTACTCTATTGACTATAAACTATCTACTGTATCTATTGACTATAAACTATCTACTGTATTATCTACTCTATTGACTTTAAACTATCTACTGTATCTATTGACTATAAACTATCTACTGTATTATCTACTCTATTGACTATAAACTATCTACTGTATCTATTGACTATAAACTATCTACTGTATTATCTACTCTATTGACTTTAAACTATCTACTGTATCTATTGACTATAAACGATCTACTGTATCTATCTACTCTATTGACTATAAACGATCTACTGTATCTACCTACTCTATTGACTATAAACTATCTACTGTATCTATTGACTATAAACTATCTACTGTATCTATCTACTCTATTGACAATAAACGATCTACTGTATCTATCTACTCTATTGACTATAAACTATCTACTGTATCTATCTACTCTATTGACTATAAACGATCTACGGTATCTATCTACTCTATTGACTATAAACTATCTACTGTATCTATTGACTATAAACTATCTACTGTATCTATCTACTCTATTGACTATAAACGATCTACTGTATCTATCTACTCTATTGACTATAAACTATCTACTGTATCTATCTACTCTATTGACTATAAACGATCTACTGTGTCTATCTACTCTATTGACTATAAACTATCTACTGTATCTATCTACTCTATTGACTATAAACTATCTACTGTATCTATCTACTCTATTGACTATAAACTATCTACTGTATTATCTACTCTATTGACTATAAACTATCTACTGTATCTATCTACTCTATTGACTATAAACTATCTACTGCATCTATTGACTATAAACTATCTACTATATCTATTGACTATAAACTATCTACTGTATCTATTGACTATAAACTATCTACTGTATTATCTACTCTATTGACTATAAACGATCTACTGTATCTATTGACTATAAACTATCTACTGTATCTATCTACTCTATTGACTATAAACTATCTACTGTATCTATTGACTATAAACTATCTACTGTATCTATCTACTCTATTGACTATAAACGATCTACTGTATCTATCTACTCTATTGACTATAAACTATCTACTGTATCTATCTACTCTATTGACTATAAACTATCTACTGTATATATCTACTCTATTGACTATAAACTATCTACTGTATCTATCTACTCTATTGACTATACACTATCTACTGTATCTATCTACTCTATTGACTATAAACTATCTACTGTATATATCTACTCTATTGACTATAAACTATCTACTGTATCTATCTACTCTATTGACTATAAACTATCTACTGTATCTATCTACTCTATTGACTATAAACGATCTACTGTATCTATCTACTCTATTGACTATAAACGATCTACTGTATCTATCTACTCTATTGACTATAAACTATCTACTGTATTATCTACTCTATTGACTATAAACTATCTACTGTATCTATTGACTATAAACTATCTACTGTATTATCTACTCTATTGACTTTAAACTATCTACTGTATCTATTGACTATAAACTATCTACTGTATTATCTACTCTATTGACTATAAACTATCTACTGTATCTATTGACTATAAACTATCTACTGTATTATCTACTCTATTGACTTTAAACTATCTACTGTATCTATTGACTATAAACGATCTACTGTATCTATCTACTCTATTGACTATAAACGATCTACTGTATCTACCTACTCTATTGACTATAAACTATCTACTGTATCTATTGACTATAAACTATCTACTGTATCTATCTACTCTATTGACAATAAACGATCTACTGTATCTATCTACTCTATTGACTATAAACTATCTACTGTATCTATCTACTCTATTGACTATAAACGATCTACGGTATCTATCTACTCTATTGACTATAAACTATCTACTGTATCTATTGACTATAAACTATCTACTGTATCTATCTACTCTATTGACTATAAACGATCTACTGTATCTATCTACTCTATTGACTATAAACTATCTACTGTATCTATCTACTCTATTGACTATAAACGATCTACTGTGTCTATCTACTCTATTGACTATAAACTATCTACTGTATCTATCTACTCTATTGACTATAAACTATCTACTGTATCTATCTACTCTATTGACTATAAACTATCTACTGTATTATCTACTCTATTGACTATAAACTATCTACTGTATCTATCTACTCTATTGACTATAAACTATCTACTGCATCTATTGACTATAAACTATCTACTATATCTATTGACTATAAACTATCTACTGTATCTATTGACTATAAACTATCTACTGTATTATCTACTCTATTGACTATAAACGATCTACTGTATCTATTGACTATAAACTATCTACTGTATCTATCTACTCTATTGACTATAAACTATCTACTGTATCTATTGACTATAAACTATCTACTGTATCTATCTACTCTATTGACTATAAACGATCTACTGTATCTATCTACTCTATTGACTATAAACTATCTACTGTATCTATCTACTCTATTGACTATAAACTATCTACTGTATATATCTACTCTATTGACTATAAACTATCTACTGTATCTATCTACTCTATTGACTATACACTATCTACTGTATCTATCTACTCTATTGACTATAAACTATCTACTGTATATATCTACTCTATTGACTATAAACTATCTACTGTATCTATCTACTCTATTGACTATAAACTATCTACTGTATCTATCTACTCTATTGACTATAAACGATCTACTGTATCTATCTACTCTATTGACTATAAACGATCTACTGTATCTATCTACTCTATTGACTATAAACTATCTACTGTATTATCTACTCTATTGACTATAAACTATCTACTGTATCTATTGACTATAAACTATCTACTGTATTATCTACTCTATTGACTTTAAACTATCTACTGTATCTATTGACTATAAACTATCTACTGTATTATCTACTCTATTGACTATAAACTATCTACTGTATCTATTGACTATAAACTATCTACTGTATTATCTACTCTATTGACTTTAAACTATCTACTGTATCTATTGACTATAAACTATCTACTGTATTATCTACTCTATTGACTATAAACTATCTACTGTATTTATCTACTCTATTGACTATAAACTATCTACTGTATCTATTGACTATAAACTATCTACTGTATTATCTACTCTATTGACTTTAAACTATCTACTGTATCTATTGACTATAAACTATCTACTGTATCTATTGACTATAAACTATCTACTGTATCTATTGACTATAAACTATCTACTGTATCTATCTACTCTATTGACTATAAACGATCTACGGTAGCTATCTACTCTATTGACTATAAACTATCTACTGTATCTATTGACTATAAACTATCTACTGTATCTATCTACTCTATTGACTATAAACGATCTACTGTATCTATCTACTCTATTGACTATAAACGATCTACTGTATCTATCTACTCTATTGACTATAACCTATCGACTGTATCTATTGACTATAAACTATCTACTGTATCTATCTACTCTATTGACAATAAACGATCTACTGTATCTATCTACTCTATTGACTATAAACTATCTACTGTATCTATCTACTCTATTGACTATAAACGATCTACTGTATCTATCTACTCTATTGACTATAAACTATCTACTGTATCTATCTACTCTATTGACTATAAACTATCTACTGTACCTATCTACTCTATTGACTATAAACTATCTACTGTATCTATCTACTCTATTGACTATAAACTATCTACTGTATTATCTACTCTATTGACTATAAACTATCTACTGTATTTATCTACTCTATTGACTATAAACTAGCTACTGTATCTATCTACTCTATTGACTATAAACTACCTACTGTATCTATTGACTACAAACTATCTACTGTATTATCTACTCTATTGACTATAAACTATCTACTGTATCTATCTACTCTATTGACTATAAACTATCTACTGTATCTCCGAGGGTGTGAAACCCACACACATACGGCTCAACCTTCGTCCTGGTCAGACGAAGTGCAAGTGGCAGAATCCCCAAAATGGCGTCACTGTCCCTCATCTTCTCTCCCTCAGATGCTAGCTGCTGTGTTTGTTCCAGCGGTCCTGTGCTGTGTTCCGTTACCACATGGCTAAATGCATAATTCAGACTAATTCATTTGCATATCAGACAGAGCGCTCATTTGGAATGCAAATACCTGTGCGCCCTGGTTAACCGCAGAAACGTGAAAGGCAGCGATAAGCAGCCTGACATGACTTTCTATTCAGCCATTTCAGGCAGACAGGAGAAAGAAGAAAACGTGGGGGCAGAGAATGAAATGAAAAATACACACCCGCCGCGGCATGTTAAAAGAGCCAGAGCAGGATTAGAGAGAGGGAGAAGACAGGAGACACGGTACACACACACACACACACACACACACACACACACACACACACACACACACACACACACACACACACACACACACACAGCCTTTGTGCACAGAAATGGACACTCAGAGAAAAGAGGGGAGAAACAAAATGAAGAATGAAGGAGGAGGGAGAGGAGAAATGATTGAAAGAAGAAATTAATTTCTAGGAATAATTTATGCGAACACAAAGGGAGCAGCCCTCCACCCATTGAGGAATCAGGAGTTATCACCCAGGCCAGGCAGAGGTGAAAAGAAGACACAGTAGTTAGTCAGTAAGTCCTTCTACCCTAGCCCCTAATTCCACACACACACAGAGAAATACAGAAAATGATAGCGGTGCATCCAAGACACACTTTGCGACAACAAAGGGACGTCAAAGCCTAAAATAAAGGCGTGATCAGCAGGTGCACCATCCAGAGACACCACTACCTCAGGAACAATGGAGCACACACCCCAACCATAGACGAGTAGAGGGGGAGGGAGAGAAAGAGGGAGAGAGGGAAAGAAAAGGAGAAAGCCTTGTCTTTCTCTGTAGCCCCTCAGCCCCAGCCTCAGAGGTCATTTTCTGCAGTGCTGTGCCTCACACAGAGTGCTCCCCAATCACTCCCCATGTGAACAATACAATCAAGCCAGCCAGCGGAGCATACACGGTCAATACCCTGACATTAAATTAACCAGACTCTTCCCAATCCTCCAGCCCTTCAGGCCAATACTAAATGGAGAATGGAACAGGCAGTGGCTGAATCTGCTTTTTTCCCCCCGTTACAAATGGCTGTGAATGACAATACTTGGTCACGAGGCAGATTAGCAGAAAGAAAACATGTATTCTATATGGACGTATTCCTTCCTGACTGAGTGATTGTCAGAGAAGGGATGGGAGGCATTCACAATGCTCTGTAATGATTGCCTAATTTCAAAATGGGAAACACTGAAAACATTTCTAATGCTTTCAACATTGACTGTCAGGACAAGAGTCTGTGGTATCAAGTAGATGGATAGAGAAGGAGGAAATGGACTCATCTTCCTCGTACGAGACAGTCAGGTCATTCAAACAGAGGTAATATCCTCATGTGCATGCCTGCGTGTATTATTCATTATGTTTCTGCATGCAGTGTCTATGCAGTGTCTATGTAGTGTCTATGCAGTGTCTATGTAGTGTCTATGCAGTGTTTGTGCCGTGTCTATGTAGTGTCTATGCAGTGTCTATGTAGTGTCTATGTAGTGTCTATGCAGTGTCTATGCAGTGTCTGTGCAATGTCTATGTAGTGTCTATGTAGTGTCTATGTAGTGTCTTTGTGCATGTGTGCATATGTAGTGTATGCGTGTGTGCATGCGTGCGAGTGTGTTCTGCGTGCCTGGCTTTGTTCATGTGTGTGTGCTCTGTGCTGCTGGCGCGGAGTGTGGCTTCACTGGAGAGGAAGATGGCATGGCTCCCTCCCTGGCAGAGCAGACCCTCTGTCCATAATGATGTTTAGGGAAATGTGGGCGCACGTGCCAAAAATCTGTTACATACCATTTGTTCAGGTCTCCTGTGGGTACCATCAGAAAGCAAATGAAAATGGGAAAGTCTGCTTGTGAGAGGAGAGCAAAAGAACAGGAGGAAGGAAATAAGATGGGCTGCTTCACTCCTTTACTAAACGAAAGGCAGAGGATGGGAAGTGTGAAGAGCAGGCTGTAAGGACAGAAGGACGGGAGAGTGAGCGACACCAGTGAGGTAGCATGACTGTTCACACCCTGATGAGATGATGAGATGGGGACTGACCATCACAGCTTCACCGCCATCATAGAAGTGGAGAGATGGATGGATGTGTGTGTGTGTGTGTGTGTGTGTGTGTGTGTGTGTGTGTGTGTGTGTGTGTGTGTGTGTGTGTGTGTGTGTGTGTGTATGTGTGTGTGTGTGTGTGTGTGTGTGTGTGTGTGTGTGTGTGAGAGAGAGAAAGAGGATTTTGAGGCTATATATCATAATGCCCAGTGAGAGAACCAGGTTTCCAATGGGATATTGTGTATTAAAAACTTTGTGGGTAGAGCCCTGAATGCTGATTGGCTGACAGCCGTGGTATATCAGACCGTATACCACGAGTATGACAAAACATTTATTTTTATTGCTCTAATTACGTTGGTAACCAGTTTCTAATAGCAATAAGGCACCTCGGGGGTTTGTGATATATGGCCAATATACCACGGCTAAGGGCTGTGACCAGGCACTCCTCGATGCGTCGTTCCTAAGAACAGCGCTTAGCCATGCTATATTTGCCATATACCACACTCCCTTGGGCCTTATTGCTTAATTATAAACACCTGTGTTATTATACAACCAACAATCCAAGACTCTCGCTGAACAACAGAGGGACAGAGGTTGAGAGGAAGATAGAACACAATGGAAAAGAGGCTGATCTAGAGTCTGTAAGTCAACAGGGAGGATCTACACGACAGATTCATCTTCCCAAGGTGGACAGACAAGGTTCCAATACGGGTGAGTGTGACCCAACGTTTTCCCCCCCGACACCCACAACAACACCCTTATTTACTCAACCTCTGTCCTCTTAACATTCCAAGACATTATGAAGGACGGAGGGAGAGGGAGTGAGCGACAGAGAGAGGAGTTTAAAGGTGAGGAGAGGAGAGGAAGAAAGCTGAGTTCGCTACTAAAGCAATTCGAAGACAGATTTGGCCGGCAGATGGTGTTTGTTAAACCAACTGGTGTGGAGCATTAGGATGTTGGGAGCAGCATGCTACCCTGCTCCATCTAAAATAGCCACAGATGGAGGGGTACAGGGAGGAAGGGGGAGGTCGAGGGGGGGAGCGCCAGGGCCCGGCAAGCTGGTCAGGAAATAACGAGAGCAGCTAGCGAACGGAGAGGAACAGATAATTACCCCGACCATAGTCTCCAGTCACTCACTCATTCCACCGAGTGAGGAGATGAAAAAGGGGGAGAGGCGAAGAGAGGGGGAAGGTGTGATCTCTCAGGGTGTGCAGGTGAGAGGCTGTCACAGCTGGAGAGCAACCCCCCTCCATCACCAGGGGGGAGACTCACATTCACACCTCTCTCTCCCTCTCTGCCAGAGCAGGAGATCAGACAGTAACATTGTGCCACAGTACAGTATGCCACCTACCCTGTGCAATCTCCCCCACAGTGTCCTCCTAGAATATCACTCTATATTTCATAGCAGTCCTCTTTCCCCTCACCCTCCTAAGTCTGCCATATCCCTATATCTCCTCTCTCTCTAACAGTCCACTAACTGTCTCCTCTCTCTCTAACAGTCCACTAACTGTCTCCTCTCTCTCTTAACAGTCCACTAACTGTCTCCTCTCTCTAACAGTCCACTAACTGTCTCCTCTCTCTCTAACAGTCCACTAACTGTCTCCTCTCTCTCTAACAGTCCACTAACTGTCTCCTCTCTCTCTAACAGTCCACTAACTGTCTCCTCTCTCTCTAACAGTCCACTGTCTCCTCTCTCTCTAACAGTCCACTAACTGTCTCCTCTCTCTAACAGTCTACTAACTGTCTCCTCTCTCTCTAACAGTCCACTAACTGTCACCTCTCTCTCGCTAACAGTCCACTAACTGTCTCCTCTCTCTCTAACAGTCCACTAACTGACTCCTCTCTCTCCAACAGTCCACTAACTGTCTCCTCTCTCTAACAGCCCACTAACTGTCTCCTCTTTCTAACAGTCCACGAACTGTCTCCTCTCTCTCTAACAGTCCACTAACTGTCTCCTCTCTCTCTAACAGTCCACTAACTGTCACCTCTCTCTCTCTCTAATAGTCCACTAACTGTCTCCTCTCTCTCTAACAGTCCACTAACTGTCTCCTCTCTCTCTAACAGTCCACTAACTGTCTCCTCTCTCTGTAACAGTCCACTACCTGCCTCCTCTCTCTCTAACAGTCCACTAACTGCCTCCTCTCTCTCTCTCGTCCTGTCCTTGGTGTGGTTCAGTAGGGCCTTACATCTTGACTGCTGTCCACAGAAAGCATTAAATCAACCCCACCATGACCTAATGGCTCTGTGTATGACACAGTGACACAATGACACTGTCTGGCCCTCGCCATTAAAAGTCGAGGACACTGCTGGCTGCCACGGTTTCTCCCTGAATCAGGTCTGCTGTCAGGCCTGTCATATCACCTTGACACTAGTCTGTCAGTGTATCTGCACTAACCTCAATAGTAGCCCTGTTGAAAGGCTTATTGTGCACAGCAAACACACTCACGCACACAGTTGCTCCTATGCCATATCAGCTACTAAACAGCATATCTATATCACTATGTCCACATCAATATCTAGCCATAACAATCTCATAGCCTAACACAAGAGACACTGGAAATTGATAATACGGATAATGATAACATGGAGGGTCCTGGTAAATAGCATGCTTGCCCCGCACTGGTCACCTGTAGACAACAGCACTGATGATGCGAGAGTAGAGTCATCCTAACAATTTGATGGTGAAGGAGAAGACCAGGAGACAAACGCCGGAGATTGACTCTCCACCAATTAATCCGACTGTCAGTGTGGGTGAGAAATCAGCCTGTCTGTAATTAGCTAGCTAGCTTCCCCCGGTCTGCCTGCCTACTGCTATACACCAGCTCATGAGAACAGATCTCAGTAGGCAGGCAGACCGGGGGAAGCTAGCTAGCTAATTACAGACAGGCTGATTTCTCACCCACACTGACAGTCGGATTAATTGGTGGAGAGTCAATCTCCGGCGTTTGCCTCCTGGCTGGTCGGTCGTCTCAGCAGTGAACAGAGGTAAGCAGCAGAACACATGGTTTACAGCCTCTGAGGTAGAAAGCTGTCTATTGTTGGCCTGTAATTGACACACTAATAGATGGGAATATTTCATACTAGTTTCTATCTTGACTCTTCAGAGGAGGATGAAGTCAAGTTTACATTTGTCTGAGATGAGGAGAAGGGAGACGGAGGGAGAGGATCTGCTGTCTGTGTGTCAGTCAGGTGCCATGCTGTGAATGGTGAATGGGACACAATTCCCCCTGGAGATCAAAAACATGCATATTACATCTGAAATGTTCACTTTCCCTCGCAGACCATTTTTTTATAAAAAATGTGTAGCAATACAGTACTGTTGCTCAAATCCATACACAGGACACTGTTACAGTAGCTCAGCATATGGCTACAGGCCAGGCCAACTGATTCCAAACAGATAGTAACCCCACTGCCCCTTGCCTAGAACTTTGTCCAGCTTGTCTTTTGACTTCCTACACCATCATTTACTGAAACAAACTGAGACGGCAACGACAGTTGACTTGTTATTGACAGCCATCCATCTGTTGGGGGGGTTATGGGCCACTTCTGTTGGGCTACTTCCTCGTGGTCCTTCAGTGACTGGTCCTCGCAGGGGAAGGTCAGTGGAGAGGGAGACCCCACTGAATGAAGTGCTCTAGTGTCCATGTGCAAACTCCTCCCTCTCTCACTCTGGATTCCTCTCTCCTCCTCCCCCCTCCCTCCTCCTCTCCTCCCCCCTCCCCCCTCCCTCCTCAAACCCCCTCCCTCCTCCTCTCCGTCCCCCCTCCCTCCTCCTCTCCGTGCAGCCCGGCCCTCCCGCTGTGTGGGATGATGTGGCACCTCAGACGGCAACGCTCCGACGCAATAAATATTAATAACCCTAAACCCCCCAAAGTGGAGCGAGGGGGGGGGGGAATAACCACCAGCACCACACCCTCCCAGTCTCCCTCCACCTCCCTGTACCCCAGGAAACAAAGAGCAACCAACCCCCACCATATTGCCCTTTCGCTTTCCATTGGCCTCGCGCACGTCCAACCACTGTGCCCCTTAACCCCCTTCCACTTTAACCCTCTCCTCCCCCCCTCCCGCCATTACCCCCCTCCCTTCCCCCCCTCTCTCTATCTCTCTCTATCCCTCCCCTGACTCCCCCCATTAAGGACCCAGCCACCAGTCAGAGCGAGCTTTATTAACCCCTTCCCTGACATCCATTTCATTACGTCGGGGGTCAACAGCTGATTAAAATACAGCCGAGGTGCCTCTCTACAGATGACCTACGACCCCAGCCAAACCCCGCTTAATTTGGTCTGGCTGGGCCAATCAGAGGGCTTGAGGGATGGGACTGGGCTAGGAGGGGTGGGGGGTGGGGGACCCTCCTCTGTTTCCATGGCAACAGGGCCCTGCTGCTGGGTTTGCAGTGCGGAGCAGAAGTCTCAGCAGGGGGAGGAGGAGGGAGGAGGAGGGAGAAAGAAAGAGAGAGCAGACAATGGAGGAGGAAGAGAAGATGGGAGGAGAACAAAGAGGCAGCAAGGCCAGCAGAGGGAGTGTGTGAGCGTGTTTGTATTGTCTGTCAGTCTAGTCTGTGTGTGTATGTGAGCGTGTGTGTATGCAGCACACTTTGTCAGAGTAGTCATTGTGTAAGTGGAGGCTGTCGCTTTGTGCCCAGAAACACAGCCAACAATAGCAAACGCTACAGTAAAATAAACAGGTGGCATTGTCTCAGACACGTGACTGGGGGACATTAGTGGCAAATGGCCTCCTTTCAGCCGAGACGAGACACAACGAGACGAGCTCCGCTCACAGATGATATGATTGTCATGGTAGATGAGACATGAACCGGAGAATAAATTAGACCCCACTCCACAACCAATCGACGCAAATGTCAAACTTCACAGTTGGAGAAAACACACGAACCCAGTAAATGTGTGTTTCAAAACACCGCCACTGTTTTCAGCAAACAGCAGAGAAGCTAACAATGTAATATAACATGTAGCAGGTGATAATGTTCTGTTAAAGGGGGAAATGAAATGATGATTTCCCTTTTTATATGTCTGGAACACCTCCAAATCTTCCTGTCCTTCAGGACAGACAGACAGACAGACAGACAGACAGACAGACAGACAGACAGACAGACAGACAGACAGATAGACAGATAGACAGATAGACAGATAGACAGATAGACAGATAGACAGATAGACAGATAGACAGATAGACAGATAGATAGATAGATAGATAGATAGATAGTATTTTTTTAGGAACTCAGTCGGGGTCTCAACTTACTATTAATAGTAACAATAGTATAATACGCCAGGTAGTGGTAGCAGTTGTGTGGTAAAAGAGACACTGACAGTAGCCAATAGAAGGTCTCTCCTGCAGTGGCTGCAGGGCTGTGGCACCTGGCTGCATGTGTAAATGGGGTTCATTTGGGTGAGAGACTGGGCTCTATGGGAGGGGTAGAGGAAGGGGCGATGGGATGGAGGGACATGGGGGAAGGGGGAGAGAGGGAGGAGAGGGTGTCCTCTGGTCGTCTGTGTTATTAGGCAGCCATTAGGAGAGGAGGGGCTGCAGTCTGCAGGCTCTCAGCCTCCCTCCCAGTAGCTTCATCAGCTGGAGGCAGCACTCCGTGAAGGAACAAATCCAACCCATATGCTGCACCTCCTCCTCCTCCTCCAGCTCCTCCTCCATCTATTCCACATCCTCCTTTTCTCTGGGAGTGTGCTCCCTATTGCACCGGCTTGCCCAGACAACTCAACCCCGGTCTGACAACACCTAGCCACCTCTACACCCTGGGAAGCAGCATGGGGCTCTGTTAGCCTGATGAATAGCCCAATGGGGGTCAGGCACAGTAGAAAAGGAGGGAATGGAGTGATGGGGTAGACAAACTGAAAGAAAATGTGTGTGTTGGCAGCAACTAAACATACGCTTGTTTCTATTGAAGAAACATAGAAAGTGTTGAAAATGTAACTACTTAACGTTCATACCTTTCATAACTAACCAGAAACCAGATGTAGTGTATAGCTCCAAGCTTATTTCAGTCACGTCCATGTCTCAACTCAACTGTGTCTGCTCTGTGCCTCCCGAGTGGCGCAGTGGTCTAAGGCACTGCATCGCAGTGCTACCTGTGCCACTAGAGATTCTGGGTTTGAGTCCAGGCTCCGTCGCAGCCGGCCGCGACCGGGAGACCCATGGGACGGTGCACAATTGGCCCAGCGTCGTTCAGGTTATGGGAGGGCTTGGCCGGCAGGGATGTCCTTGTCCCATCGTGCACTAGCGACTCCTGTGGCGGGCCGGGCGCATTGCATGCTGACACGGTCGCCAGGTGTACGGTGTTTCCTCTGACACATTGGCGTGGCTGGCTTCTGGGTTAAGTGGGCATTGTGTCAAGAAGTAGTGCGGCTTGGTTGGGTTGTGTTTCGGAGGACGCACGGCTCTCAACCTTCTCCTCTCCCGAGTCTGTACGGGAGTTGCAGCGATGAGACAAGACTGTAACTACCAATTGGATACCACGAAATTGGGGAGAAAAAGGGTTAATGTCACAACGTCCACAGAAGGTGGCGCCACTCCCCGGTCGGGCGGCGCTCGGCGGTCGTCGTCGCCGGCCTACTAGCTGCCACCGATCCATGTTTCATGTGTTTGTTAGTTATGTCTGTTTTGTGCGCACCTGTTTCTTGTTTGTAATTAGTGGGAGGGTATTTAGTTTGTCAGTTTCTTGTTTGGGGTTGTGCGGGATTGTTTCATGTCTGTTCTTGTAGGTTAGGGGAATTTCTTTTCTGTCCATTTATATTTTAGCGTTTTGGCATTAGGGTTGCTGGGCTGCGTCCCGTGATATTCTGAAGACTTTGTTTAGTCTTCCTTTTGTTGGAATATTTTTCCCTGGCCTGGTCGGCTTTATATTTTGGACTTGGTTTTTTCCTTCATTAAAACATTTACGTGTTTCACGTACCTGAGTCTCCTGCGCCTGACTTCACCCCTCCTGCAGAATTATTATTTGACGGTTAAAAAAAATTAAAACTGTCTGCTCTGCTCTGTGCTGCCGATGAAGAGGTGGAGCATTGCTCATCCAGACGAACTCGACGAGTCTTCCTCTCATCTTTGCACAAAGACAGTACAGCAGCCCTTCATCTGAATCCAGCAGCTCAACAATAGAACCATGAAGGTATCCAGACATTCAAGGTCATCTCATCAACAATCTCCAGTGAGATTCAACTGTCAATAGAGACAAGGACACGTCTTTATCCATCTCACAGACCAACATCATATGGCTTACATAGAATGCCTCCGCTCCCATAAGGAACAAAGGACAGAGAAGAAGGGCCAGCGAAATGGAGAGCGAGGCGAGGGCGGAAAGCAGGCGAGAGAAAGGATAGAGGATACAGAATTAATCAAGACGAGAGAAGAGCAGTAAGGTTGTAGAGAAAAGATAGAAAGAGAGAGAAGAGCAGTAAGGTTGTAGAGAGAAGATAGAAAGAGAGAGAGAGAAGAGCAGTAAGGTTGTAGAGAGAAGATAGAAAGAGAGAGAAGAGCAGTAAGGTTGTAGAGAGAAGATAGAAAGAGAGAGAGAGAGAGAGAAGAGCAGTAAGGTTGTGGAGAGAAGATAGAAAGAGAGAGAGAGAAGAGCAGTAAGGTTGTAGAGAGAAGATAGAAAGAGAGAGAAGAGCAGTAAGGTTGTAGAGAGAAGATAGAAAGAGAGAGAGAGAAGAGCAGTAAGGTTGTAGAGAGAAGATAGAAAGAGAGAGAGAGAAGAGCAGTAAGGTTGTAGAGAGAAGATAGAAAGAGAGAGAAGAGCAGTAAGGTTGTAGAGAGAAGATAGAGAGAGAGAGAAGAGCAGTAAGGTTGTAGAGAGAAGATAGAAAGAGAGAGAAGAGCAGTAAGGTTGTAGAGAGAAGATAGAAAGAGAGAGAGAGAAGAGCAGTAAGGTTGTAGAGAGAAGATAGAAAGAGAGAGAAGAGCAGTAAGGTTGTAGAGAGAAGATAGAGAGAGAAGAGCAGTAAGGTTGTAGAGAGAAGATAGAAAGAGAGAGAAGAGCAGAAAAGGTTGTAGAGAGAAGATAGAGAGAGAGAGAAGAGCAGTAAGGTTGTAGAGAGAAGATAGAAAGAGAGAGAGAGAAGAGCAGTAAGGTTGTAGAGAGAAGATAGAAAGAGAGAGAGAGAAGAGCAGTAAGGTTGTAGAGAGAAGATAGAAAGAGAGAGAGAGAAGAGCAGTAAGGTTGTAGAGAGAAGATAGAAAGAGAGAGAGAGAAGAGCAGTAAGGTTGTAGAGAGAAGATAGAAAGAGAGAGAGAGAGAGAGAAGAGCAGTAAGGATGTAGAGAGAAGATAGAGAGAAGAGCAGTAAGGATGTAGAGAGAAGATAGAGAGAGAGAGAGAGAGAGAGAAGAGCAGTAAGGATGTAGAGAGAAGATAGAAAGAGAGAGAGAGAAGAGCAGTAAGGATGTAGAGAGAAGATAGAAAGAGAGAGAGAGAGAGAGAGAAGAGCAGTAAGGTTGTAGAGAGAAGATAGAGAGAGAGAGAAGAGCAGTAAGGTTGTAGAGAGAAGATAGAAAGAGAGAGAGAGAGAGAGAAGAGCAGTAAGGTTGTAGAGAGAAGATAGAAAGAGAGAGAGAATAGCAGTAAGG
Source organism: Salmo trutta (assembly GCF_901001165.1). Classification (NCBI taxonomy): domain Eukaryota; kingdom Metazoa; phylum Chordata; class Actinopteri; order Salmoniformes; family Salmonidae; genus Salmo; species Salmo trutta. The sequence continues at coordinate 25,869,351 of NC_042957.1, forward strand.
TTGTAGAGAGAAGATAGAAAGAGAGAGAGAGAAGAGCAGTAAGGATGTAGAGAGAAGATAGAAAGAGAGAGAGTAACAGCAGAAAGAAACCAATGTATTTCCACTGTAAGCTTGGATGTATTCTCCCTCTCTCAGTCTCTCCATTGTTCTGGAAGCCATGCATGCAGCAGTGCTGGAGAGGGTGGGGTCTTAGCGCAGCAAAGCTGCTCCACATAGCTTTCCTGAAAGAGATTCTGCTGTACCTCCGCGACTGTTCTCTCCTCTCACTGGGGGAATCAGCTGCAGCATGCCATCCCTCTCAATTAAACATATGCATATGTAGGCTGCCCGGCTCCATGCATGTTCTCTGTAAGGTGATGGGCTTTGAACCTTGACTGATTCTCTCTGGAGAGACGGGTGTGTTGCAGCAAGCTTTTAATGTGACTGGTGACTGATGCAGCCTAAAAACCTTGTTGGCTGGTACAATGTGCTCTGGTATGGGTACTGAATGTGATTTATTTGGGGGGGAAATAGATTTTCTTCCACACCAAGCTTTTGTTTCTAGAACATCTCTAGAGAACTGATTATTGAGTTGATGTGACTCCCACACACAGAAACGTTACCTTCTGATAGTCATCTTTGGAGGCCAGAGCCTGTTCGAGCTGCTCCTGTGTGTATGTGTAGATGGCTGATCGATAGGTCGTTCCTACGTCGTTGCCCTGACGCATTCCTGACAATGAGAGAGAACACAATGTTGGGTAACTTTAAGAGAAGTTACTGGACTAAAGAAAATATATTTCACTCAATATAGAGTAAGACATAAAAGAAGGACAAATCCGACAGACAAAGAGACACACACACACACACACACACACACACACACACAGGGTTACAAGGTACTCTAAGTTGACAAAAGTTTACTTCCATATAATTTCTTCTAAACGTCTAAACTATTCTGTCCATCCACCAACATACCAGCATACTGTTTACTTTGTGTGCTCTGACAGTCTTACGAAACAAACTCACAATCAACCCTGTTTGTCTGTCTGGGGAAAACAACCTGGGGACCAGACCAACTGCGGTGTCATTTCAATCAAAGCACAGTTCACCTTGATGCAGATGTAGAACATGATACAGCTACTGCCTGCCTGCCTGCCTGCCTGCCTGTACCTGCCTGCCTACCTGCCTGCCTGCCTCTGTGTAATTATTATGTTGCTGGAAGCGTAGCAGAGTGTGAGCCGTGCAGACAGACAGTGAATCACACTGATTTTGTTCCCTGACAAAAAGCTCCCATTCAAACACGCAATCGTTGGCTAGGTGTTAAAGGACACAGTGAAAATGTCTTGGGGGATGAAGACAAACCATTTAGTCATTCTGTTGAGAGGAGCCTCATGGAATCAGTAGGTTAACCTTATCTAGCATCACTGGGCATGTGAGCAGCACTTCAGAGAATACTTGACCTTAGTCTCTATCTTGACCTTTCTGAATAGTATACCCATATTGCATCCATACTACAGGTACATACACTACATGTCCAAAGGTATGTGGACACCTGCTTGTCGATGACCTCATTCCAAAATCATGGCCATTAATATGGAGTTGGTCAGGCCTTTGCTGCTGTAACAGTCTCCACTCTTTTGGGAACCATGAAAAACAGGCCCAGACCATTATTCCTCCTCCACCAAACTTTACAGTTGGCACTATGCATTCGGGCAGGTAACGTTCTACTGGTATCCGCCAAACCCAGATTTGTCCGTCGGACTGCCAGATAGAGAAGCGTGATTCATCACTCCAGAGAACACATTTCCACTGATCCAGAATCCAATGTCGGGTATGTTTACACCACTCCAACCAAAGCTTGGCATTGAGCATGGTGATCTTAGGCTTGTGTGCGGCTGCTCGGCCATGGAAACCCATTTCATGAAGCTCCTGACGAACAGTTCTTGTGCTGACGTTGCTTCCAGAGGCAGTTTGGAACTCTGTAGTGAATGTTGCAACCGAGGAGAGACGATTGTTACGCGCTTCAGTGCTCAGTGATCCCGTTCTGTGAACTTGTGTGGCCTACCACATCACGGCTGAGTCGTTGTTGCTCCTAGACGTTTCCACTTCACAATAACATCACTTACAGGTCACCGGGGAAGCAATAGCAGAGCAGAAGTTTGACAAACTGAATTTGTGGCGTCCTATGACGGTGCCATGTTGAAAGTCACTGAGCTCTTCAGTAAGGTCATTGTACTGCCAATGTTTGACTATGGAGATTGCATGGCCGTGTGCTCGATTTTATACACCTGTCAGCAACGGGTGTGGCTGAACTAGCCGAATAACCTAATTTGAAGGAGCGTCCACATACTTTTGTATACTGTATATAGTGTTGGTAATACATTATGGATGCATATAAACTCAGCAAAAAAAGAAACGTCCTCTCACTGTCAACTGCGTTTATTTTCAGCAAACTTAACATGTGTAAATATTTGTATGAACATAACAAGATTCAACAACTGAGAAATAAACTGAACAAGTTCCACAGACATGTGACTAACAGAAATGGAATAATGTGTCCCTGAACAAGAGGGGGGTCAAAATCAAAAGTAACAGTCAGTATCTGGTGTGGCCACCAGCTGCATTAAGTACTGCAGTGCATCTCCTCCTCATGGACTGCACCAGATTTGCCAGTTCTTGCTGTGTGATTTTACCCCACTCTTCCACCAAGGCACCTGCAAGTTCCCGGACATGTCTGGGGGAATGGCCCTAGCCCTCACCCTCCGATCCAACAGGTCCCAGACGTGCTCAATGGGATTGAGTTCCGGGCTCTTTGCTGGCCATGGCAGAACACTGACATTCCTGTCTTGCAGGAAGTCATGCACAGAACGAGCAGTATGGCTGGTGGCATTGTCATGCTGGAGGGTCATGTCAGGATGAGCCTGCAGGAAGGGTACCACATGAGTGAGGAGGATGTCTTCCCTGTAACGCACAGCGTTGAGATTGCCTGCAATGACAACAAGCTCAGTCCGATGATGCTGTGACACACCGCCCCAGACCATGACGGACCCTCCACCTCCAAATCGATCCCGCTCCAGAGTACAGGCCTCAGTGTAACGCTCATTCCTTCAACGATAAACGCAATTCTGACCATCACCCCTGGTGAGACAAAACCGCGACTCGTCAGTGAAGAGCCCTTTTTGAGTGAAGAGCACTTTTTGTCAGTCCTGTCTGGTCCAGCGACGGTGGGTTTGTGCCCATAGGCGGCGTTGTTGCCGGTGATGTCTGGTGAGGATCTGCCTTACAACAGGCCTACAAGCCCTCAGTCCAGCCTCTCTCAGCCTATTGCGGACAGTCTGAGCACTGATGGAGGGATTGTGTGTTCCTGGTGTAACTCGGGCAGTTGTTGTTGCCATCCTGTACCTGTCCCGCAGGTGTGATGTTCGGATGTACTGATCCTGTGCAGGTGTTGTTACATGTGGTCTGCCACTGTGAGGACGATCAGCTGTCTGTCCCGTCTCCCTGTAGCGCTGTCTTAGGAGTCTCACAGTACGGACATTGCAATTTATTGCCCTGGCCACATCTGCAGTCCTCATGCCTCCTTGCAGCATGCCTAAGGCACGTTCACGCAGATGAGCAGGGACCTTAGGCATCTTTCTTTTGGTGTTTTTCAGAGTCAGTAGAAAAGCCTCTTTAGTGTCCTAAGTTTTCATAACTGTGACCTTAATTGCCTACCGTCTGTAAGCTGTTAGTGTCTTAACGACTGTTCCACAGGTGCATGTTCATTAATTGTTTATGGTTCATTGAAAAAGCATGGGAAACAGTGTTTAAACCCTTTACAATGAAGATCTGTGAAGCTATTTGGGGTTTTCTTTGAAAGACAGGGTCCAGAAAAAGGGACATTTCATTTTTTGCTGAGTTTATAACCATCAAATCTAAAATACCATCCTTAACCCTGCATGCTATGTGCAACAGCACTATTCTTGAGCTAAATCACTCTCTCCCTTATTTCACAGAGCCTTGATTGCAACCTCTCAACATGGCAGACTCATATTCCTGTTACAGATAGCTCAAGGCAGAGAGGAAGCAGTTGAGAGTGGGATCAAGCTAGGCAAGAATTGGCTTTGGAAACACTGTAGTTATATATACCAGTATGTCTGTGTGTGGATGGAGGGAGTGGGATTTATATAACAGAGCAACTCAGTAGTGAGGACATACATTTTCATACTGGACCCCTGTGGGAATTGAACCCACGTCGCTGGTGTTTTAAGCACCATGCACTACCATCGGAGCTACCCAGGACCTTACCTTGAGTTGGGTTGTGGCTCTCCCAGAACACCTTGAGCAGTTTGGAGAAGCTTGTCTTCTCTGGCTCCCAGACCACCCGCACCACCTCAGTATGGCCTGTCCTACCTGAGAGAGACAACAGAAGACAGGAGAAATGGTGACGTTAGGAGAAATAGGCAGTTGCCCCTATCCACTGGTCCTGGAGCAGATATTTCCTTAGAATTCTGGTTAAGGTTAGGATTGGGGTATGATAATCTGATTCTAGATCTGTGGATACGTAACATTGAGTGTACCTCCACTCCTCAGATACAGTGAATGTTAACTGAGAGTGAATGCTGTTCTCCAGTGCAGCAGTGAGCTGCTGTCCTGGATCAATTCCGAATGTTTTAACCAAGCAGAGAGCCCCTCTGTCCCAGAGCTCTGGAGGGAGGAGTGTCCTCCAATCACGCAAGCTGGACACCGAGTTTGGGACATGCTGATTGGATAGAGCTGTTAGGAGAACTCTCCCTCTACCAGAGGGACATCCAGAAAGGTTAACATCGCAATATGAGGTGAGAAGACAGAGTAAAACCATGTTTAATAAAGAAGTGCTCTTCTATTCCCAATTCAAGACATTTCTAGCGAGATGACTTTATTCCACTGAGATGGGTGTTTAATATCACCTCATAAGGCTGTGTTCCCCACTATCTGCAGCACATCCACAGCTGGGATATTAAAAAAATGATAAGAACTAACCTGTAGGGTCACTCTCATTACAGACTGACGCTACAGAGGAACTGTACAATAAACATGATGGAAGAACACAGTGATGTCCTGGAGACAGGCGGAGGAACAAGGGAGTGTACGGGACACCATTGAGATGGTCTATAATTTGGTGCACACACACACAGAAGCACATGCACAGTCAAATGCACAGACGCACCCATAGATTCATAAATCCATTTAGTCCTTTCCTCTCTCCAACATTCTCTCTCCCTCCAAGCCATTCTTTTAAATCCATGAATCCATTCTCTCTCTCTGTCAGCCTCCCCCATTTTCTGCCATGCAATCTCTTTCAGCCTCCTTCTACTCACTCTCTCCCTCCCTCTCTTTTTTCCTCCCCCTCTCTCCTTTCTCCTCCTTCTGGTGGCTCCCTCGTTCAGCTGGTAGTGGAGCTGTGTGTTCAGGGTGAGCTGAAGGACATCTGAGGTACACACAATCTTTACTGCTGGCAGCTCAGGGGAGGACGGGCAAGATGGCTGCCAGCATGAAGCTCAGCAGGAGACAGAAGAGTCCATATGCCACCACTCTCCAACTCCCAATGCATGGCCACAGGGCTGGAGCAAAAGATATGTTACAATCTTTTTTATTCCTGTACTGCCCTATCCTATCCCTGTACTGCCCTATCCTATTCCTGTACTGCCCTATCCTATCCCTGTACTGCCCTATCCTATTCCTGTACTGCCCTTTAAGGTAAAGGCGAACCAAACCTCACATTGAGCTGCACTCCCAGTCTGTAACAGTCAGTAGCAGCCAGTAACAGTCAGATGCAGTCTGTAAGAGTCTGTAACAGTCAGTAGCAGTCTGTAACAGTCAGTAGCAGCCAGTAACAGTCAGTAGCAATCTGTAACAGTCAGTAACAGTCTGTATCAGTCTGTAGCAGTCAGTAACAGTCTGTAGCAGCCAGTAACAGTCAGTAGCAGCCAGTAACAGTCAGTAGCAATCTGTAACAGTCAGTAACAGTCTGTAGCAGTCTGTAGCAGTCAGTAACAGTCTGTAACAGTCAGTAGCAGTCTGTAACAGTCAGTAACAGTCTGTAGCAGTCTGTAGCAGTCAGTAACAGTCAGTAGCAGCCAGTAACAGTCAGTAGCAGCCAGTAACAGTCAGTAGCAGTCTGTAACAGTCAGTAGCAGCCAGTAACAGTCAGTAACAGTCAGTAGCAGTCTGTAACATTCAGTAGCAGCCAGTAACAGTCAGTAGCAATCTGTAACAGTCAGTAACAGTCTGTAGCAGTCTGTAGCAGTCAGTAACAGTCAGTAGCAGTCTGTAACAGTCAGCAGCAATCTGTAACAGTCAGTAACAGTCTGTAACAGTCAGTAGCAATCTGTAACAGTCAGTAGCAGTCAGTAACAGCCAGTAGCAGTCAGTAACCGTCAGTAGCAGTCAGTAGCAGTCTGTAGCAGTCAGTAACAGTCAGTAACAGTCAGTAGCAGTCAGTAGCAGCCAGTAACAGTCAGTAGCAGCCAGTAACAGTCAGTAGCAGTCTGTAACAGTCAGTAGCAGCCAGTAACAGTCAGTAACCGTCAGTAGCAGTCTGTAACATTCAGTAGCAGCCAGTAACAGTCAGTAGCAATCTGTAACAGTCAGTAACAGTCAGTAGCAGTCTGTAACATTCAGTAGCAGCCAGTAACAGTCAGTAGCAATCTGTAACAGTCAGTAACAGTCTGTAGCAGTCTGTAGCAGTCAGTAACAGTCAGTAGCAGTCTGTAACAGTCAGCAGCAATCTGTAACAGTCAGTAACAGTCTGTAACAGTCAGTAGCAATCTGTAACAGTCAGTAGCAGTCAGTAACAGCCAGTAGCAGTCAGTAACCGTCAGTAGCAGTCAGTAGCAGTCTGTAGCAGTCAGTAACAGTCAGTAACAGTCAGTAGCAGCCAGTAACAGTCAGTAGCAGCCAGTAACAGTCAGTAGCAGTCTGTAACAGTCAGTAGCAGCCAGTAACAGTCAGTAACCGTCAGTAGCAGTCTGTAACATTCAGTAGCAGCCAGTAACAGTCAGTAGCAATCTGTAACAGTCAGTAACAGTCTGTAGCAGTCTGTAGCAGTCAGTAACAGTCTGTAGCAGTCTGTAACAGTCAGCAGCAGCCAGTAACAGTCAGTAGCAATCTGTAACAGTCAGTAACAGTCTGTAACAGTCAGTAGCAGTCTGTAACAGTCAGTAGCAGTCAGTAACCGTCAGTAGCAGTCAGTAGCAGTCTGTAGCAGTCAGTAACAGTCAGTAACAGTCAGTAGCAGTCAGTAGCGGTCTGTAACAGTCAGTAACAGTCTGTAACAGTCTGTAACAGGCAGTAGCAGTCAGTAACACTCAGTAGCAGCCAGTAACAGTCAGTAACATTCAGTAACAGTCTCTAACAGTCAGTAACAGTCTGTAGCAGTCTGTAACAGTCAGTAGCAGTCAGTAACAGTCAGTAGCAGTCTGTAACAGTCAGTAGCAGCCAGTAACAGTCAGTAACAGTCAGTAGCAGTCAGTAACAGTCAGTAGCAGTCAGTAACAGTCAGTAGCAGTCAGTAACAGTCAGTAGCAGTCTGTAACAGTCAGTAGCCGTCTGTAACAGACAGTAGCCGTCAGTAACAGTCAGTAGCAGTCAGTAGCAGTCAGTAACAGTCTGTAACAGTCAGTAGCAGTCAGTAACAGTCAGTAGAAGTCTGTAACAGTCAGTAGCAGTCAGTAACAGTCAGTAACAGTCAGTAGCAGTCTGTAACAGTCAGTAGCAGTCTGTAACAGTCAGTAGCAGTCAGTAACAGTCAGTAGCAGTTAGTAGCAGTCTGTAACAGTTAGTAGCAGTCTGTAACAGTCAGTAGCAGTCTGTAACAGTCAGTAACAGTCAGTAACAGTCAGTAGCAGTCAGTAACAGTCAGTAGCAGTCAGTAGCAGTCAGTAGCAGTCAGTAGCAGTTAGTAGCAGTCTGTAACAGTTAGTAGCAGTCTGTAACAGTCAGTAGCAGTCTGTAACAGTCAGTAGCAGTCAGTAACAGTCAGTAGCAGTCTGTAACAGTCAGTAACAGTCAGTAACAGTCAGTAGCAGTCTGTAACAGTCAGTAGCAGTCAGTAGCAATCTGTAACAGTCAGTAGCAATCTGTAACAGTCAGTAACAGTCTGTAACAGTCAGTAACAGTCTGTAACAGTCAGTAGCAGTGAGCTGAGGCAAGGTTTCAGCACCACCAGATGGAAAGCTCCCTGCCTCAGTGCTGCACTCTTCATTCTACAGAGCACTGCCACTACTACCAAAACAGAAACGAAATGATAACAAAACATCAATAAAATGAAACACACACGCATGCACGCACACACACACACACACACACACACACACACACACACACACACACACACACACACACACACACACACACACACACACACACACACACACACATATTCTCTCTCTCTCAGATCCTACAGCAGTAGATGTTTAATGCCTCTAAACTCTAAGCTCTGACTTCAGTTCAAGATCCATCCTGAGAGAACGGCACTCTGGGAAAAGTCATCAAACAAATTTCCCCTGATGAAAGTCTTTACAAAGTTGTTTTCCACTGGAACAAAAGTCAATATCCAGATCAAAGACTAGTGACTTCCATGCTCCTAACAGCCCTAAACAAACTGTTATTGTACTGAACCACAGACGGGAGAGAGAGAGAGAGATAGGAGAGAGAGGGTATTTTGCAGATTCCACACACATGCGCACACACACGAACACAAGCGCACACACACACTGCAGAGGGCCCGGTCTGTGAAGGTCACAGAGCTGGACAAGAGGGGTCAGAGTTCAGAAAATGCCCTCAGTCCTCAGAGGAACACCCGGCAGGGTTTGCTCTGTTACTTCCTATTCTCGGAAAGCTATGTACATTCCCACTGAGAGCAAAATCTCATTTCCTAAATCCTAAATCCCTCAAAAGCAGGTCGGAGAGGCAGTGGGTGCGTCTAAAAATAATACAGAGACAGCTGGCAGTGTTTGGATAGCGCCCTGAATGTTCAAAAACACCCAACTCCCATTATTGCAACCAAAGGAAAACTGTAGTGAACAATTTCACCGTCTGAATCACAAAGACTTTCTTCCACCGCTGATTTGGATTCTCATTTCCAAACTACATTTCTGATTGTCCACTTTTCACAGAAAACAGACTGCTCAAAACGACAGCTAATGTTGCTGTTTTGTTACTAACAGGAGAGTGAGGAGGCCCATCACAGAACCATAGACGTAGTGATGCACAGCTAATGTTGAATTTCCTTCTCTCTGGACAGCACACACACTTAGACAGTATCATGTAGAGAGATCCTTCTGTCCATCACATAATGGCCGTACACACATTCCTTAACTGTCGGATCATTAAAATAAAAACGCAAACACACACGGATGCACACACACGTGCACGCACACAAACACGCATACAGGTGAGCGCACACACACACACACACACGTACTGCTAGAAAGCGGTCATTTGTCCCTGCCTCACTATAATAGGACCTAAGGGATTCCATTTGGTTTTCAGGGGCAGGCTGGGAGAAAACAACCTGTCAATATCAACACCAGATACCTCTGCTACTGAGTACAGTACAGTAGTACCTGATAGAAAGGCCCTTCATAGAGCCCCAGATACCTCTGCTACTGAGTACAGTACAGTAGTACTTGATAGAAAGGCCCTTCATAGAGCCCCAGATACCTCTGCTACTGAGTACAGAACAGTAGTACCTGATAGAAAGACCCTTCATAGAGCCCCAGATACCTCTGCTACTGAGTACATTACAGTAGTACCTGATAGAAAGGCCCTTCATAGAGCCCCAGATACCTCTGCTACTGAGTACAGTACAGTAGTACCTGATAGAAAGGCCCTTCATAGAGCCCCAGATACCTCTGCTACTGAGTACAGTACAGTAGTACCTGATAGAAAGGCCCTTCATAGAGACATGTACAAGTCATTCACATCAGGAGATGATCAAATCAAATGTGATTTGTCACATCATGAGGCTGGTTAGTGTGTTACAGACACAGGCTGTGGATGGCTGTGGAGGGCAGTTCATGAGGGAGATCAAGACTCAATTAAACACTAAATTCTAACACTGAATTATTCAGAGCACGCGAATGTTCTACAAGCACTTGGACAATGAGTGAGGGTCACTGTTGAGTAGGGTGTGGGGTCACTGTTGAGTAGGGTGTGGGGTCACTGCTGAGTAGAGTGTGGGGTCATTGTTGAGTAGGGTGTGGAGTCATTGTTGAGTAGGGTGTGGGGTCATTGTTGAGTAGGGTGTGGGGTCATTGTTGAGTTGGGTGTGGGGTCATTGTTGAGTAGGGTGTGGGGTCATTGTTGAGTAGGGTGTGTGGTCACTGTTGAGTGGGGTGTGGGGGTCACTGTTGAGTAGGGTGTGGGGATCACTGTTGAGTGGGGTGTGGGGTCATTGTTGAGTGGGGTGTGGGTAGGGTGTGGGGTCACTGTTGAGTAGGGTGTGGGGTCACTGTTGAGTAGGGTGTGGGGTCATTGTTGAGTAGGGTGTGGGGTCATTGTTGAGTAGGGTGTGGGGTCATTGTTGAGTAGGGTGTGGGGTCATTGTTGAGTAGGGTGTGGGGTCACTGTTGAGTAGGGTGTGTGTGGTCACTGTTGAGTGGGGTGTGGGGGTCACTGTTGAGTAGGGTGTGGGGATCACTGTTGAGTGGGGTGTGGGGTCATTGTTGAGTGGGGTGTGGGTAGGGTGTGGGGTCACTGTTGAGTAGGGTGTGGGGTCATTGTTGAGTAGGGTGTGGGGTCATTGTTGAGTAGGGTGTGGGGTCATTGTTGAGTAGGGTGTGGGGTCATTGTTGAGTAGGGTGTGGGGTCACTGTTGAGTAGGGTGTGTGGTCACTGTTGAGTGGGGTGTGGGGGTCACTGTTGAGTAGGGTGTGGGGATCACTGTTGAGTGGGGTGTGGGGTCATTGTTGAGTGGGGTGTGGGTAGGGTGTGGGGTCACTGTTGAGTAGGGTGTGGGGTTACTGTTGAGTAGGGTGTGGGGTCATTGTTGAGTGGGGTGTGGGTATGGTGTGGGGTCACTGTTGAGTAGGGTGTGGGGTCATTGTTGAGTAGGGTGTGGGGTCACTGTTGAGTAGGGTGTGGGGTCACTGTTGAGTAGGGTGTGGGGTCACTGTTGAGTAGGGTGTAGGGTCATTGTTGAGTGGGGTGTGGGTAGGGTGTGGGGTCACTGTTGAGTAGGGTGTGGGGTCATTGTTGAGTAGGGTGTGGGGTCACTGTTGAGTAGGGTGTGGGGTCACTGTTGAGTGGGGTGTGGGGGTCACTGTTGAGTAGGGTGTGGGGTCATTGTTGAGTAGGGTGTGGGGTCATTGTTGAGTAGGGTGTGGGGGCACTGTTGAGTGGGGTGTGGGGTCACTGTTGAGTGGGGTGTGGGGTCATTGTTGAGTAGGGTGTGGGGTCACTGTTGAGTAGGGTGTGGGGGCACTGTTGAGTAGGGTGTGGGGGTCATTGTTGAGTAGGGTGTGTGGTCACTGTTGAGTAGGGTGTGGGGGTCATTGTTGAGTAGGGTGTGTGGTCACTGTTGAGTAGGGTGTGGGGTCATTGTTGAGTAGGGTGTGGGGGGCACTGTTGAGTGGGGTGTGGGGGTCACTGTTGAGTGGGGTGTGGAGTCACTGTCGAGTGGGGTGTGGGGGTCACTGTTGAGTGGGGTGTGGGGTCACTGTTGAGTGGGGTGTGGGGGTCACTGTTGAGTGGGTGGGGGGTCACTGTTAAGTGGGGTGTGGGGTCACTGTTGAGTGGGGTGTGGGGTCACTGTTGAGTGGGGTGTGGGGGTCACTGTTGAGTGGGGTGTGGGGTCACTGTTGAGTGGGGTGTGGGGTCACTGTTGAGTGGGTGGGGGGTTACTGTTGAGTGGGGTGTGGGGTCACTGTTGAGTAGGGTGTGGGGTCACTGTTGAGTAGGGTGTAGGGTCATTGTTGAGTGGGGTGTGGGTAGGGTGTGGGGTCACTGTTGAGTAGGGTGTGGGGTCATTGTTGAGTAGGGTGTGGGGTCACTGTTGAGTAGGGTGTGGGGTCACTGTTGAGTGGGGTGTGGGGGTCACTGTTGAGTAGGGTGTGGGGTCATTGTTGAGTAGGGTGTGGGGTCATTGTTGAGTAGGGTGTGGGGGCACTGTTGAGTGGGGTGTGGGGTCACTGTTGAGTGGGGTGTGGGGTCATTGTTGAGTAGGGTGTGGGGTCACTGTTGAGTAGGGTGTGGGGTCACTGTTGAGTAGGGTGTGGGGGCACTGTTGAGTAGGGTGTGGGGGTCATTGTTGAGTAGGGTGTGTGGTCACTGTTGAGTAGGGTGTGGGGGTCATTGTTGAGTAGGGTGTGTGGTCACTGTTGAGTAGGGTGTGGGGTCATTGTTGAGTAGGGTGTGGGGGGCACTGTTGAGTGGGGTGTGGGGGTCACTGTTGAGTGGGGTGTGGAGTCACTGTTGAGTGGGGTGTGGGGGTCACTGTTGAGTGGGGTGTGGGGTCACTGTTGAGTGGGGTGTGGGGGTCACTGTTGAGTGGGGTGGGGGGTCACTGTTGAGTGGGGTCACTGTTGAGTGGGGTGTGGGGTCACTGTTGAGTGGGGTGTGGGGTCACTGTTGAGTGGGGTGTGGGGTCACTGTTGAGTGGGGTGTGGGGTCACTGTTGAGTGGGTGGGGGGTTACTGTTGAGTGGGGTGTGGGGTCACTGTTGAGTGGGGTGTGGGGTCACTGTTGAGTGGGGTGTGGGGTCACTGTTGAGTGTTACCTGTGCAGGTCTCTTCGTAGGTGGGGTTGGGGGTGAGGCCTCCAGCATAGCCCACCTGGGTGGAGTAGACTCCCTTCTGCTTCCAGAACTTTCTCTCTGCGCCCCAGAAACAGCCCATCCCTTTAAGACAACACAGCTCAGTCAGAAACAGACCATCCCTTTAAGACAACACATCTCAGTCAGAAACAGACCATCCCTTTAAGACAACACATCTCAGTCAGAAACAGACCATCCCTTTAAAAGTCCAATGCAGCCGTTTTTATCTCAATATCAAATCATTTCTGGGTAAATATAAAATACCTTACTGTGATTGTTTTCAATTAATGAATGGCCGAAAAAAAAAACTTTTGCTAGGACTTTTGCTAGGACTGTCTGGGAGTGGTCTGAGCGGGGAGGGGAAAAGTGAAAACTAGCTGGAACTCTCTTTCCTATTGGTATATTAACTAATTTACAGCCTGGTGATCACACCAGGCAGGCCAAGTCTCCATCCCACCAAAACAGACTGACATTTCAGGCAGTCCTTTCAAACAACTCTTACACTAAAAGGGAATTATCATAATTTTCATAATTTTACAGTATTATTACAACCTCGTAGTGTGAATATAAAACACAGAAAAATCATGTTTTTGACTGCACTGGGCCTTTAACACAACACACTCCAGTCAGAAACATCCCATCCCTTTAACACAACACACCCCAGTCAGAAACATCCCATCCCTTTAACACAACACACCCCAGTCAGAAACAACCCATCCCTTTAACACAACACACCCCAGTCAGAAACATCCCATCCCTTTAAGACAACACACCCCAGTCAGAAACATCCCATCCCTTTAAGACAACACACCCCAGTCAGAAACATCCCATCCCTTTAAGACAACACACCCCAGTCAGAAACATCCCATCCCTTTAAAACAACACACCCCAGTCAGAAACATCCCATCCCTTTAAGACAACACACCCCAGTCAGAAACATCCCATCCCTTTAAGACAACACACCCCAGTCAGAAACATCCCATCCCTTTAAGACAACACACCCCAGTCAGAAACATCCCATCCCTTTAAGACAACACACCCCAGTCAGAAACATCCCATCCCTTTAAGACGACACACCAGTCAGAAACGGACGGACAGGCATAGATGGATGGATGGATGGATAGTTAGAAAAATGCAATAAATAGATGAGTGGATGAAGGGAATAAAATCCTGAACCAGTGGCAATTTCAGACCTAGTATTAGGCTTATGTTGAGTACAAATGTATTATATCATACCCTGGCTGACTGGGCTCTCATGCACCTTGTTTATTGGACGATGTTGCTCTGGTCTCGATACCTCTCTTAGGTGTGAAATGAATACAACAGCCCACACACACTGATACAACCCATTAAAACCCTCCCACGACACTGAGGTGTATAGTCTGTCAGCAGGGAACACATCCAGTCACCTCCATAAAGGTCTTTGGATTTAGTGTCTAATCAAACCATAGTGTTCCTTGGTTATCAGATGTACTGTGGGCCTGTAAAAACAACCCACATAAAACTAATACCCACTGTAAACATTTAGCACCAAGTAATACTCCCCCACCAAATAAAACAGTAAAAATATATTCGGGTACAGTTTAAAAGCGGTTATCCACAGTCATTCATTCCCCCGATTGGGTGGAGTGATTTATCTGAGAAACCAAATGATTGGTGAGCTGGGTTTTCTCTCCATGCAGTACTGAAGAGCTGAGTGGGGCTCAGGCAGTTTGCCTCGATGTGTGTGTGAGAGGTTTTTTGTGTGTGTGAGGTGATTGGGACTGAAGAGGCTCCTACACGGCTCCTACACACACACGCACACACACACGCACACGCACACACACACACACGCTCACGTACACACACCTTTGTGTTTGGGAGCGAATGTTAGAGTATTAACACAAGGTAGTTCTGAACGTAGCCAATCACTGGCACAGCGGTAACGGGGGGGGGGTAGAAGACAGGCTTTTGTAGAGTCAAGGGTAACTGGCAACTTTTAAGGTGATCCACGGGAGGCTTTGTGATTTGAAATGCTCTGCGGGTCACAAGTGCATGTAAGGCTGTTTTAAAACATGCTTATTTGTACACAGGCCCGGGAGATAAAGAGGCTGATTTCTCTGCTGTCTGTCCTGATGGATTACGCAGTTTGACTCCCCGAATGGAGAAAAGAGGAGCTGAACTAATGCATTTTATTAAAGAGATCCTTATCACCCCTTGCAATTAATCTCTACACCCCCTCCTCCTACTCTATCCTCTCTCTCTCCTTTCATTTTGTTTTGAACGTCTTTTTCTGAACCTAACTGAGTATCAGGGGAGGGGGGACTAATTATACTACACTGTCTGGATGCCATCCTCCCCCGTTTCCCCTCTCCTCTCCCCCGGCCCCCAACTTCCTCCTCCCTCTCCTCATATGGATCACCTACCAAACGTAGCCATCTGCAGTCCCTCGGGGAATGGTGGTACGGTCCTGTTGCCGTTGACGTCGTGCTTGGCTGTAGGACACACAGGGAACAATGGAGAGAGTCTCTGTTAGTCAAACACACAGACAGTCCATCACACACACACACACACACACACACCACACACCACACACACCACACACACACCACACACACACCACACACACACACACACACCACACACACACACACACACACTACCATCCACCTACAGTCTCCACACCACTGATGCAATACACACAATGACTGTCCATTGTGAGAGACTTTGGTGTATCTGGTGTGTAAGGACTGCAGAGGCATTACAGTAGCTAGCGTTGCCATCGCAAACAATGAAAGAAAGTGAACATTCACCTGGGGGTTTTTGCAACATGCGCACATACACTGACCCATTTAAACATTCCCATTCATCTCATCCATGATTTTATAGCAGCTGCGATCTCTCCAATCAACTGACAAAGCCAGAGGTGGAAGAAGCCCATTGGGGCCTCGGAGCCACCTGGCTGCGCTAATGTGCGTTAGTGTCTGTGTGTGTGTGTGTGTGTGTGTGTGTGTGTGTGTCTGTACTGCAGATGGCCTGATGTTGTGGAGGGCAGTGTGTGGATTAGGATAAATGTGGGGGAGTGAGCCCAACATCTGGAGCTAGCCAAGCCCTTCCTGTGCTGTGTCCTCACGCATGGGTGCGTTGCCATGGCAGCTAGGCGTGCCGATACAGCCAGCTGGAGACCGAGCGCCAGGCAATCTACTGCAGCACCATATCCACACGCCCATCATAGACCCCCCCAACTGTCTGTCTGTCAGTCTCTCTGTCTGTCAGTCAGTCAGTCAGTCTGTCTGTCTGTCTGTCTGTCTGTCTGTCTGTCTGTCTCTCTGTCTGTCAGTCTGTCTTTCTCTCTGTCAGTCACTCTCTGTCTCTCTGGCACTCTGTCTCTCTGTCAGTCAGTCTCTCTGTCTGTCAGTCTGTCTGTCAGTCTCTCTGTCTGTCAGTCTCTCTGTCAATCAGTCTCTCTGTCACTCTGTCTCCATGTCAGTCAGTCTCTCTGTCTCTCTGTCACCCTGTCGGTCAGTCTCTCTGTCAGTCAGTCTCTCTCCCAGTCAGACTCTGTCTCTGTCACTCTGTCAGTCAGTCTCTCTGGCACTCTGTCTCTCTGTCAGTCAGTCTCTCTCCCAGTCAGACTCTGTCTCTGTCACTCTGTCAGTCAGTCTCTCTGTCAGTCAGTCTCTCTGGCACTCTGTCTCTCTGTCAGTCAGTCTCTCTCCCAGTCAGACTCTGTCTCTGTCACTCTGTCAGTCAGTCTCTCTGTCAGTCAGTCTCTCTGGCACTCTGTCTCTCTGTCAGTCAGTCTTTCTGTCAGTTAGTCTCTCTGCCAGTCTGTCTTTCTGTCAGTCAGTCTCTCTGTCTCTCTGTCACTCTGTCTCTGTCAGTTAGTCTCTCTGTCAGTTAGTCTCTCTGTCAGTAAGTCCATCAATCCTTTATCAGTCACAGTCATAATGTTGCGTACACCAATCTACACCAAGACCTACATAGAAGAGATTAGGGGCTAGGGAAAAGAGCTAGAGGTTGTTAGACCAGGATAGGCCATCTCTACTTGAAAGGACAAAGCTGGTGCATGTATATATGCTCCTGTCCTCTGCACTATGTGGCTCCATGATAATATCATCTGCATGGCCGCTCTAACTCCCCGCTGCAGAGGCATACTTTCCTTTTATTCTCCTGTGATGTGAAACATGCTGTGATGTGAAACATGTTGTGATGTGAAACATGTTGAGATGTGAAACATGTTGTGATGTGAAACATGTTGTGATGTGAAACATGTTGAGATGTGAAACATGTTGTGATGTGAAACATGTTGTGATGTGAAACATGTTGTGATGTGAAACATGTTGTGATGTGAAACATGCTGTGATGTGAAACATGCTGTGATGTGAAACATGCTGTGATGTGAAACATGTTGAGATGTGAAACATGTTGTGATGTGAAACATGTTGTGATGTGAAACATGCTGTGATGTGAAACATGTTGTGATGTGAAACATGTTGTGATGTGAAACATGTTGTGATGTGAAACATGCTGTGATGTGAAACATGCTGTGATGTGATACATGTTGTGATGTGAAACATGTTGTGATGTGAAACATGCTGTGATGTGAAACATGTTGTGATGTGAAACATGCTGTGATGTGAAACATGCTGTGATGTGAAACATGTTGTGATGTGAAACATGTTGTGATGTGAAACATGCTGTGATGTGAAACATGTTGTGATGTGAAACATGCTGTGATGTGAAACATGTTTTGTGAAACATGTTGTGATGTGAAACATGTTGTGATGTGAAACATGCTGTGATGTGAAACATGCTGTGATGTGAAACATGTTGTGATGTGAAACATGATGTGATGTGAAACATGTTGTGATGTGAAACATGTTGTGATGTGAAACATGTTGTGATGTGAAACATGTTGTGATGTGAAACATGATGTGATGTGGGCTGTGGCGCTCGGCTGTGAGTTTAAAGAAACCCCGGGCTTCCATAAATACACACACAACCTATGTCTGTGACTATACAGTCGATTTAGAGGATTTCATTTCCAGAACCGGTCACATTTGTATTCATACAAAAAGTTGGCAAGGTTAGTAAGACGGAAAAGACGTTCAACCCTCCTTCTGTGTTTGTGTAAAAACTCTGTCGTGTTGGCCTGAGTGGCAGAAGACCCACTGAGAGGCTCTGACTCCTGGCCAGCTTCAATAAACCCCCTCCACTTTGGAATGTGGAAGAGTGCTGCTACAGTGCTGTGAACAGACAGGCTAGCGTGGAGCCTAACTGGGCCTAACTCATTTCATCTGGGAGAGTGGAGTGAGGAGAATGCATTAGAACAGACATCATTAAATCACTTTTACATCCACACTGCTCACCAACCAGCCCAGAATGTCTCACAAAATACAGATTTCAGCATACAGGGACTCTCATGATACATGTAGCATAATAGTGACTTTGTGGCGTGGCGAGAATCTGTCTCCGCACCACGTGCTCTCACCACTGGTGTCCCCCAGGGCTCTGTTCTAGGCCCTCTCCTATTCTCACTATACACCAAGTCACTTGGCTCGGTCATATCCTCACATGGTCTCTCCTATCATTGCTACGCAGACGACACACAATTAATCTTCTCCTTTCCCCCTTCTGATAACCAGGTGGCAAATCGCATCTCTGCATGTCTGGCAGACATATCAGTGTGGATGACGACTCACCACCTCAAGCTGAACCTCGGCAAGACGGAGCTGCTCCTCCTCCCAGGGAAGGACTGCCCGTTCCATGATCTCGCCATCACGGTTGACAACTCCCTTGTGTCCTCCTCCCAGAGTGCTAAGAACCTTGGCGTGACCCTGGACAACACCCTGTCGTTCTCCACTAACATCAAGGCGGTGACCCGATCCTGTAGGTTCATGCTCTACAACATTCGCAGAGTACGACCCTGCCTCACACAGGAAGCGGCGCAGGTCCTAGTCCAGGCACTTGTCATCTCCCGTCTGGATTACTGCAACTCGCTGTTGGCTGGGCTCCCTGCCTGTGCCATTAAACCCCTACAACTCATCCAGAACGCCGCAGCCTGTCTGGTGTTCAACCTTCCCAAGTTCTCTCACGTCACCCCGCTCCTCCGCTCTCTCCACTGGCTTCCAGTTGAAGCTCGCATCCGCTACAAGTCCATGCTGCTTGCCTACGGAGCTGTGAGGGGAACGGCACCTCCGTACCTTCAGGCTCTGATCAGGCCCTACACCCAAACAAGGGCACTGCGTTCATCCACCTCTGGCCTGCTCGCCTCCCTACCTCTGAAGAAGCACAGCTCCCGCTCAGCCCAGTCAAAACTGTTCGCTGCTCTGGCACCCCAATGGTGGAACAAGCTCCCTCACGACGCCAGAACAGCGGAGTCAATCACCACCTTCCGGAGACACCTGAAACACCACCTCTTTAAGGAATACCTGGGATAGGATAAAGTAATCCTTCTACCCCCCCCCCCCCGAAAGATTTAGATGCACTATTGTAAAGTGGTTGTTCCACTGGATATCTTAAGGTGATTTGTAAGTCGCTCTGGATAAGAGCGTCTGCTAAATGACTTAAATGTAAATGTAAATGTCACTGTTTTACCTCAGCTTCATTTCTAGTTGTATGGACCCTGCAGCACTGCTGTGGGTGAACCATAGGTTTAACATCGTTGCATTGTGGAGTATCAGTGGTGGGCTAAAGGGTAAGCAGCCCTGGACTGACCAGAGAGAATAGCAGTGCTAGGGGGGTATTAGCCTAATCTTCAATGCATCCATGGCATTCTGCTGTGGCCATACCATAGGGCCCATACATCCACCCACAGACAGCCTTTTGACTTTCCCTGCCACTATAGCGCCACACACTAATGCTCACCACGCAGCCCCAGTCCCTATACCCCAGCCCCTATACCCCAGCCCCAGTCCCTATACCCCAGCCCCAGTCCCTATACCCCAGCCCCTATACCCCAGCCCCAGTCCCTATACCCCGGCCCCAGTCCCTATACCCCAGCCCCAGTCTCTATACCCCAGCCCCAGTCCCTATACCCCAGCCAGTCCCTATACCCCAGCCAGTCCCTATACCCCAGCCCCAGTCCCTATACCCCAGCCCCTATAACCCAGCCCCAGTCCCTATACCCCAGACGCAGTCCCTATACCCCAGCCTCAGACCCAATACCCCAGCCCCAGCCCGTATACCCCAGCCCCTATACCCCAGCCCCAGCCCGTATACCCCAGCCCTATACCCCAGCCCGTATACCCCAGCCCCTATACCCCAGCCCGTATACCCCAGCCCCTATACCCCAGCCCGTATACCCCAGCCCCAGCCCCAATCCCTATAACCTTGCCCCAGTCCCTATACCCCAGCCCCAGTCCCTATACTCCAGCCCCTATACCCCAGCCCCAGTCCCTATACCCCAGCCCCTATATTAGAGGTCGACCGATTAATCGGAATGGCTGATTAATTAGGGCCGATTTCAAGTTTTCATAACAATCGCAAATCGGTATTTTTGGACGCTGATTTGGCATTTTTTTTTTTGACCTTTATTTAACTAGGCAAGTCAGTTAAGAACACAGTCTTATTTTCAATGACGGCCTAGGAACGGTGGGTTAACTGCCTTGTTCAGGGGCAGAACGACAGATTTTTACCTTGTCAGCTCGGGGATTTAATCTTGCAACCTTACGGTTAGCTAGCCCAACGCTCTAACCACCTGCTTTACATTGCACTCCACGAGGAGCCTGCCTGTTACGCGAATGCAGTAAGAAGCCAAGGTAAGTTGCTTGCTAGCATTCGTCACATGTGACAAATACAATTTGATTTGATACCCCAGCCCCTATACCCAGCCCCAGTCCCTATACCCCAGCCCCTATACCCCAGCCCCAGTCCCTATACCCCAGCCCCAGTCCCTATACCCCAGCCCCTATACCCCAGCCCCAGGCCCTATACCCCAGCCCCAGTCCCTATACCCCAGACCCAGTCCCTATACCCCAGCCCCAGTCCCTATACCCCAGACGCAGTCCCTATACCCCAGCCTCAGACCCAATACCCCAGCCCCAGACCCTATACCACAGCCCCTATACCCCAACCCCAGCCATAGCCCCAATACCCCAGCTCCAGCCCCAGCCCTAGCCTCAATCCCATGCAACCCCATACACAAGCGCCAGCCCTAGTCCCAGCCCCAGCTCTAGCCCTAGTCCCAGCCCTAGTCCCAGCCCTAGTCCCAGCTCTAGTCCCAGCCCCAGCTCTAGCCCTAGTCCCAGCCCTAGTCCCAGCTCTAGTCCCAGCCCCAGCTCCAGCCCTAGTCCCAGCCCTAGTCCCAGCCCCAGCTCTAGCCCTAGTCCCAGCCCTAGTCCCAGCTCTAGTCCCAGCCCCAGCTCCAGCCCTAGTCCCAGCCCTAGTCCCAGCCCCAGCTCTAGCCCTAGTCCCAGCCCTAGTCCCAGCTCTAGTCCCAGCTCTAGCCCTAGTCCCAGCCCCAGCTCTAGCCCTAGTCCCAGCCCTAGTCCCAGCTCTAGTCCCAGCTCTAGCCCTAGTCCCAGCTCTAGCCCTAGTCCCAGCCCCAGCTCTAGCCCTAGTCCCAGCGACTAGCGGTTCTGGGGGGTGCAGGGGGGGCCAGTGCCCCTGTGACAACAATTTTGGACCCCCTAAATGTGGAGTATGAAATAATTTTTACATAACTAATTTTTGCTATCGTTCTTTTTTTACATCCGTTATTAGACAGTGGCAACGCGGAACACTAATTTAACCCGCACATTTTCTAGAGGGATGACTTTAGGCGGAACACAACAGTATCATACCACATGCAAAACGATATGACAACAATAACGTCTAATGTAACTGGCCCTAGCTTGGCCCCCCCCAGTTGAAATGGTCTAGAACCGCCACTGGTCCCAGCCCCTCCAGTCTCATTATCTTAGTGTGGTGGCAGTAATCACAGCGATTGGGGAACAACAGAACAGAAGCATGTTCATTAACGCCCCCCGCTGTAAAATAAACAATCTAAATGTAAATGTCAGCATGGAAAGACAATGAGTCCAGACAGAATATTAATGACTCGCCTCTACCACACTTTGCTGCGCTACGCTCTGCTCAGTGTGTGTGTGTGTGTGTGTGTGTGTGAGCCTCCCTGACTCCCCCAACCCCCCTAGCCTCCACCAGCGGCCCCCTTTATCCCCCACCATGTACCAAACTGCTCCCTGTCACCCTGCCCCCCAGGACACATGTCCCCCTCCATCCCTGCTACACATGAAGCCACTGTGAAGGGCAGTCGCCATCACGGGCACACATTGTTCACACACACACTCACCCACAAACACACTCTGAAATTGAAGAGATAGGTTTCGAAAAATACAACTAATACTACGCTATTTATTTGACAGGAAGATTGTAAAGAAATACATCTACATTGTTGGCCCTTTCTCTTAAAGATTCACAGAAAGAAAGCTGCTCCATAAATGAAGAATAGGAGAGGAATATAAGAGTGTGTTTCTTTTAGCCTCACAAAAGTGCTCAGGCTAATGCGTTTTGACTCGCACACGGCCTTCAGCCGAGCGTGATAAACTAAAGCCTGTCTTTAGCACTCAAAATGGCAGGGGACACACAGATAGGGGGAAAAAATAGCGTTTTCTAAAAGAAAAGGAGAAAAAAATACCACAGACAAAATGTTTTTGAGCACTTTCATTAATATTCACGTTTATCTTTCCCTTGACAGACAACACAAAAAGGATTTTTTACATACACTCATTCTTTTATGCCACGTCTTTGATAGGACATCGCTTCCTTTCCTTCCTCTATCTCTTCAGGAATTACAGTAAGATTGCTTGTTGATTAATTGAATTTACATTTTCTGTATTGGAGCGCTTCAGCCTCCACCACACAGATGACACTTATTGGATTGTGAAAGAATTGTTTAACCTTGCATTAAAATTCACATCACCAGCGAGTTACTTTGCAAAAACATCACAAGGACACACTACTACACACATACATACATGCAAGGACGGACGAGGAGGAGAGAATGAAGACTGAGGCTTGAATATAACAAAGAACGTGTTTTTGAAGTAACCTTACGAGAGAAGGTATCTTTTGAATATTATCATACGACATCATATTATCATTTTCATGAGTATGTCTCTCTCTTTAAACGTGGGAATGTAACTACCACCACAGAAGAAGGGAGGAGCAGTAAAAGCAAAGCACTTTATTCACATGAATAATTAAACAGCATGAAGTCCTACTCTAGTGTTTCTCTCTCTCTCTGTGTATTTGTCTCTCTCTCTCTCTCTCTCTCTCTCTCTCTCTATGTGTGTGACTATGTAAATCCAGCTGCAGTGGGAGAAGAACATCAGTATGACTCTATGTGATGGAACAATTCAGACAGGGGAAGCTGAATTTGGCTTTTTTGCCCCTTCAACCCACTCTCCACTACCCTGCCTTGTAAGCGCTTCCTCTCCCCCTCCCATCTCTCTGAGGGAGGGTAGGATATGACTAACTAGCCTGGCCTGGAGCTCCTTTTCCCAGCGCCCCCAAAAAACTGTCGGAATAATGAGGATAATCATGGAGCAGGCCTTATCTGGGGTGGCATTTGCACTCTCCCTTCCGCCCGCCTGCCTCCCTGCGCTATCTGTCCCCTCAACACAGTCCCTCCCCTAGTTAGTGCTGCTCTACTTCCAGCCACTCAGACCGGCCAGCCCAACTGTATCTGGGCAGGGCTGCTCATGTGGCAGCCTATTAGCACTGAGAATTAACCGCAAACATATGAGTCAGTTCATGTATACGGTACGAAAGCATGTGTGAGTTATCTCTGGATGTTTATGCAGGGAGTGAGTAAGCATTGATCTAGGCCCGGTTTCCTAAAAGCATCTCAAGGCTAAGTCCATCATTAAAACCTTCACAGGAGCATTGTTAACCCTTCGAGCTGTTCCCCAAAACAATCGTTATAAGCGTTGCACTTGAAAACGCTCGTAATCGTGCGCCTGCCTCTCAGACCACTCGTAGAACAGCTACGTGTGTCCTTAGATGATTTTTTTGCCCTCTCACGTCACGTTATACATCGAATATCTTCGCTAAACACAGAATCCCACGGTTTATCTGTATCTCTGTGACCGCCGGTAACTTCAGAACAAAGTTGCCAATGTCTTTGCATTTGATACGAACAGGTTACGTATAAAAATATGTTTCAAATGAAAACCGAGATGACTGCATTAAAATATAAACAGCGGGCTATAGGCCTATTTCAATCATGTTGAAAAACATTTCATCTTCAATCAGTTGAGTTCTATTTTGGTACTTGTAGCCTACTGTCTGTAATTTGTCTCAATATATTTCATGATGTGTAGCCGTGCGCAATGATGTGCAAAATCAGTGATTTAATGCATTTTTATTGGGTAAGCACTAGAATAAGCCGTCTCAATATTTGCAGCCATAGTCGGTAATATCTATCTAAGAGCTGATCCGATATCAGTATTGTGAAATAATTATAATGTCAAGGCAAGATTTGAATGGAGAAAGCTGATCTGAGAGCAAATCGCTCCATTTCTTTCGATCCTATCAGTATGGACACACGCTCCGACGACACCCACAGCGACCATTCTCTCTGTGTGGTGTTTTGGGAAACATGTTACATCTTCGGCCGTCGTAGGAAAGACGCATCATTAAAAACACCCGTAAGCCTAAATTCCATCCCTATCAGGAAGCCAGGTCCTGGGGTATTATTGTTCACGCACACAGATAGTGTGCCGTTTAGAGAGAGTCACAATGTGTCCTCTACTGAGGAGCGATGGACTACAACAGATGTATCTATCTGTCCTGTCCAGTCCAGGGGAGTAAAGGACCTTGTGATGAAGGGCTGGGTACACATCCTCTCTGTCTAACTGATGGCGTCTGGGAGGTGGACACATCCATAACGTCATCCCTTCTCGTCCCTCTCTACCTCCCTGGTCTAAGGGTGGGTACCACTCCCCCCAGGGCTCTTTGACTGGAGTACAGAGAGTCTACTTTAGTCCCACTCATGGGCGCTAATGGCTAGCAATAGTTTACAGTTACAGTGAAGTGGGCACTAATTTAAAGATACACTCTGAGATCTTAAGCACAACAAATTCATAGCATATCGCACACATTTCTAAATTCATATAATATCATACAAATTGCAAAAGCTATAACATATCACAGGAAATGGATGACGTAGGACACAACAAAACAGGGGACCACTTTTGGCTGGTGAGCACCACTTTCAAAACTCCTGGCTGAAATGATACAGAAGTTTGAGAGGTTTATTAGTTGTCCAACTAAATGCTTACTTGCAGGTTCCTCCTCGACAATGCAACAACAAGATATTGTAATGAACACGATGGGAGACAGACAGCTGGTTTCAAGTGCAGGGTGCAGCAGGTGTTTATTGTAAAGGACCACAGGAGGAGGCAGGTAGCTGGGTCCAGGGGCAGGGGCAGGGGCAGGAAACAGTACAGGCAGGGAAAAGGCTAGTAACGTCATCCAGGAGATCAGGTAATAGGTTGATAACAGGAAATCTGATAGGTTAAAGTACAGGCAGGGAATAGGTTGATAACAGGAAATCTGATAGGTTAAAGTACAGGCAGGGAATAGGCAACAGGAGTCATTAGTGAGGCAGGCAAAAACGATCATACACAGGAGGATTAAATTACGGGAAAAACCAGCGCTCCGAAAGAAGTATCACAAAACAAACAATACCTCACAGTGATGGGGTGCAAAGAACTGAACTAAATAGTGTGTGATAATGACATACAGGTGTGTGAACAGGTGATCAGAATTCAGGTGATTTGAATCTGGAGAGTGAGCTGCGTTCAGGGGATCTATGTGTTTGAGGGTGTGAGCTGTGTTCAGGGGATCTATGTGTTTGAGGGTGTGAGCTGGAAAGTGAGCTGCGTTCAGGGGATCTATGTGTTTGAGGGTGTGAGCTGTGTTCAGGGGATCTATGTGTTTGAGGGTGTGAGCTGTGTTCAGGGGATCTATGTGTTTGAGGGTGTGAGCTGGAAAGTGAGCTGCGTTCAGGGGATCTATGTGTTTGAGGGTGTGAGCTGTGTTCAGGGGATCTATGTGTTTGAGAGTGTGCGCTGGAAAGTGAGCTGTGTTCAGGGGATCTATGTGTTTGAGGGTGTGAGCTGTGTTCAGGGGATCTATGTGTTTGAGGGTGTGAGCTGGAAAGTGAGCTGCGTTCAGGGGATCTATGTGTTTGAGGGTGTGAGCTGTGTTCAGGGGATCTATGTGTTTGAGAGTGTGAGCTGGAAAGTGAGCTGCGTTCAGGGGATCTATGTGTTTGAGGGTGTGAGCTGTGTTCAGGGGATCTATGTGTTTGAGAGTGTGAGCTGGAAAGTGAGCTGTGTTCAGGGGATCTATGTGTTTGAGGGTGTGAGCTGTGTTCAGGGGATCTATGTGTTTGAGGGTGTGAGCTGTGTTCAGGGGATCTATGTGTTTGAGGGTGTGAGCTGTGTTCAGGGGATCTATGTGTTTGAGAGTGTGAGCTGGAAAGTGAGCTGTGTTCAGGGGATCTATGTGTTTGAGGGTGTGAGCTGTGTTCAGGGGATCTATGTGTTTGAGGGTGTGAGCTGTGTTCAGGGGATCTATGTGTTTGAGGGTGTGAGCTGTGTTCAGGGGATCTATGTGTTTGAGAGTGTGAGTTGGAAGCGGACGTTACAGATATAAAAGATAAGAATACGAACGTAAAGTAAATGAAGAATGAACTAAGGAACTAATGACAAAGATTCTATTCATCTATGCTAAATAATGCAGTCACATACAATCTGGGGTGAAAGTAGATTTAATTTCTTACCGGTACAGGAGTGAAAAAAAATGCATAGGTCTAATCATAGAATCACATGTAGAATCCCTATTAATGTAGTATCTCCATGGGCCTAGTAGGATCCCTATTAATGTAGTATCTCCATGGGCCTAGTAGGATCCCTATTAATGTAGTATCTCCATGGGCCTAGTAGGATCCCTATTAATGTAGTATCTCCATGGGCCTAGTAGGATCCCTATTAATGTAGTATCTCCATGGGCCTAGTAGGATCCCTATTAATGTAGTATCTCCATGGGCCTAGTAGGATCCCTATTAATGTAGTATCTCCATGGGCCTAGTAGGATCCCTATTAATGTAGTATCTCCATGGGCCTAGTAGGCATAGTACAGATTTGTCATATAACTTTTATCATGTATTTTACCTTTTAATGTGGCATAAACACAACCAGTCGTGATGTTTTCGTCTGATTGTCAATGAATCACTTCAAAGGTGCTCCTTTGCACGTTTATCCACTCACAAAATAATTCCAGCATCCTAACAGTGCACTGTGCACCCACAATTTGATGAATGGAAAGAGACATCTGTTACAAAGAAACTAAGTGTTATGACTTTTGGCGATTGCCATTAGGCCTACTACACTTGTAGCCTGACTTGATGCATCCACTGCTGTGGAAATGTTAGTGTTTTCGTCGAACCACAACGCAATTTAGAGGGTATACCGCCTGTTTTCAAGTGAATTAGCACATTTTAATGCAGCTGATATGCGGTAATGATAAATATTGTTGTAAAGGCCAATAGTTTTCTTGTCATTTTGTGTTAATTATTGTGATAGGCTCACATTTTACCGGTATGCAGTAACCCCACTATGTCCGTACCGGACCGGCTTACTTTCACCCCTGCATGACAGCCAACTCTCAAGACATATAGCTTATCACATTCTTCTTATCGCAGTACATCCCTCACTCAGTACACACAGAACATGAGACAAAATACCAAACGTGTCCCTGTATCTGAAGCTCTGATGACTGATAACACTTTCCCCTCAGTCAGTTGATTCTCTGCACTTCTTCTTCACACACAGAGAACTGATTGGGTTTGGAATGTGCTGAATCAGCCTCACTGTGTTGGCTGTTAAGATGAACCCAACCCAGGACCAAACTCTAACACACAGGCTAAACTCTGCAGAGTCATCATTGATTACTGTGCAGTGACTTTGATGGAGGGAGACAATGTGGCCCAACAGCACAGAACGCTTTGAGCACAAGCCAAGAGACTCTAGTCCTCTATAATCTACAACCACCATACAGCACCAGACGTTTGGTCAATAGCCATTTGAAAAGTGCTTTGATGGGTATTATGATCTCGAGGCTTAACTTGTGGCAGTTTAACTCTGTGGCTTAAGAAAAGGCAGGACAGAAATCATTCCATCAAGACGGAGGAAGAAAATAAGCCATGAGAGGACATGGCAGAGGCTTAAGCAGAGCAACTTCAAAGATGACTCCGTGGAAGCAGGAAGCAGAACAGGAAGGAAGGGCTGCAACACACAGCCCACAGTGGCGCTTTGTCTCTAGTTCATTCAAAGGCTCTCTCTGGCAGAGATGCCATGCTAATGGCGATTGGGAGAGTGTGTGTGGATAGAGGGTGCAGCACAGTGGAGTGTGTGTGAAGCGATATGATATCTCTGGTTTGCACCCCCACTCAGTTCCCCTACAGCTCTCACCATGCTACAGTACAGATTAGCAGGCCAGCCCAGCCCTGGGAGTTGCAGTGCTCAGCCAGCCAGCAGACATGCTCTGGGGCTTGGGCAGAGGTTCTCTGGCTCGGGCCCCCTCCCCCAGGCTCTGCCTCCCCCGGCCTGGTCTGACATTGATACACTGAACAAAAATCTAAATGCAACATGTAACCATTTCAAAGATTTTATTGAGTTCATATAAGGAAATCAGTCAATTGAAATAAATTAATTACGCCCTAATCTATGGATTTCACATGACTGGGAATACAGATATGCATCTGTTGGTCACAGATACTTTAAAAAAAGTTAGCGGCATGAATCAGAAAACCAGTCAGTATCTGGTGTGACCACCATTTACCTCATGCAGCGCGACATCTCCTTCGCATAGAGTTGATCAGGCTGTTGATTATGGCCTGTGGAATGTTGTCCCACTCCTCTTCAATGGCTGTGCGAAGTTGCTGGATATTGGCGGGAACTGGAACACGCTGCCGTACATGTCGAAACAGAGCATCCCGAGCCTGATCAAACATGTCTAGTGAGGATACAGGCGATGGAAGAACTGGGACATGTTCAGCTTCCAGGAATTGTGTAAAGATCATTAGCATTATCATGCTGAAACGTGAGGTGATGGCGGTGGATGAATGGCAAGACAATGGGCCTCGGGATCTCGTCACGGTATCTCTGTGCATTCAAATGGCCATCGATCACAACGTTGACATCAGCAAACCGCTCGCCCACACAAACGCCATACACGCTGTCTGCCATCTGCCCGGTACAGGTGAAAACAGGATTCATCCATGAAGAGCTCACTTCTCCAGTGTGCCAGTGGCCATCGAAAGGTGAGCATTTTTCCTTCTGGTGTCGTTTAGGATGCCGAAGTGCAGTCAGGTCAAGACCCTGGTGAGGATGATGAGCTCACAGATGAGCTTCCCTGAGACGGTTTCTGACAGTTTGTGCTGAAATTCTTCGGTTGTGCAAACCCACAGTTTCATCAGCTGTCCGGGTGTAAGGGGTGTTTAACTGGCGGCAGAGAAGTCAGACGCAGGAGAGAAATAACTGTTTCCAACGGCACAGTTTATTACAAAAAAAACACCGGAAAACATAATAATAAAAATCAATGTGTAAACATAACCCGACGCACACCAGTACAGACGTACACAAACACTTACAATAAACAATGAGGGGAAACAGAGGGTTAAATACACAACATGTAATTGATGGGATTGGAAACAGGTGTGAAGGAAGACAAGACAAAACCAATGGAAAATGAAAGATGGATCAGTGATGGCTAGAAGGTCGGTGACGTCGAACACCTGAACAAGGAGAGGGACCGACTTCGGCGGAAGTCGTGACACCGGGTGGCTGGTCTCAGACAATCCCGCAGGTGAAGAAGTCGGATTTGGGGTCCTGGGCTGGTGTGGTTACACGTGGTCTGAAGTTGTGAGGCCAGTTGGAAGTACTGCCAAATTCACTAAAATGGAGTTGAATGCGGCTTATGGTAGAGAAATGAACATTAAATTCTCAGGCAACATCTCTGGTGGACATTCCTGCAGTCAGCATGCCAATTGCACGCTCCATCAAAACTTGAGACATCTGTGCACATTTTAGAGTGTCCTTTTATTGTCCCCAGCACAAGGTGCAGTTGTGTAATGATGTTTAATCAGCTTCTTAATATGCCACACCTGTCAGGTGGATGGATTATCTTGGCAAAGGAGAAATGCTCACTAACAGGGATGTGAACAAATTGATGCACAACATTATTGAGAAATAATGTTTTTGTGCATACGAGACATTTCTTTGATCTTTTATTTCAGCTCATGAAACATGGGACCAACACTTTACATGTTGCGTTTACATTTTTGTTCAGTATAAATATGACAGCGCGGCTCATGCCTGGCTCTCTCTGATTGGAGCGCCCGCCCTCTCTAATAACAGGCGTGGTGGGAGAAAGAACACACTGCTTAATCGGAGTAGCAATTAAGGCAACAACATCCTTTCCCCCTTTCTCCCTCCCTCTCTTTCCTATCCCTCCCTTTCGTCTTCTGTAACCTCTGTCTCGCTCTCTCTCTGTCCCTCTCTCTGTCCCTCTCTCTCTCTCTCTCTCTCGCTCTCTCTCTCTCTCTCTCTCTCCGAGTATGATCTCTATCCAGCTGCAGCCCCTCTCCCTCTGATTACAATGATTGCTGTAATCACACAGCATCATCTTTTTTATTGTGGACATTATTACCAACATTGTTATTGTTATCTATAATAGCAATTAGTTGATCCGGTGGTGGGGAGAGAAAAGAGAGAGGGAGAGAGAAAGACAATGTAGTGAACCAAATGAAAAAGACCCAGGATGGGGTCTGACTGGAGATAGTGAGAAACACATTAACTGTGGAGTATTGGAGCCATGCAGACTACTGGGCAGAGATAAGGTGAGGCCCTATGATGGCAGGCAGGCAGGCAGGCAGGCAGGCAGGCAGGCAGGCAGGCAGGACAGTGATAGCTCTTTATCTCCAGCCTGTTGTTCCTGGAGTTCACCACACACTGTCCTGTTACCTTCTGTCACCCGCCCTGGCATGTTTCTGTCACTGGAGGAGAGGTGTGATTCAGAGAGTTCTGACAAATCACACTCCATGTTGACATCATCAGCCCATCCACAACAATCTGAGGGGGTTCTACTTGGGGACTGACAGCAGCTGAGGCCATTTGGAGTGTTGTGACTCCCACGTCAGCCCAAAAGATGGGGGGGAGAGAGAGAGAGAGAGAGAGAGAGAGAGAGAGAGAGAGAGAGAGAGAGAGAGAGAGCGCAGCATTGTATTAGAACTGCTACTAACCCCTCCATATACACAACAACACACACTGTCAGAGAAAACGTTAACAAGGCACACTTTTACTTTGCTCGTTAAAACATAAACGCCAGGGCTGGTTAGGAGATATGTGAATCACACAGCATACAGGTTCATATAGCCTGGATGTCTTTGCATCAAATGATTATGACTCAACAAAGCATTGACAATACTTTCCAACTTGTGATGACGCAGGCCTGTGAACCGTCCCCCCACACTGCAGAACACAGCCAGAGAACAACGCTGCAGACACATGTTTTATTCTAAAGGCTTCCTTCAAGCCAGGGCATGGAAACAATATCCAGGCTGTGTATGCCATAGTGATTAGAGAGAACTACTACCCACAGAGGGTCTCCTTGGCATCCGTCAACGCGAGATTCCAGAATGTAGCCAGCAGAGGAGAAGGGGAGAGAAAGAGGATCTGCTCTTCGGCTTAGGTCTAGCATGACACCCAGAGAAGATCCACACAGCAGATGTCACTGGCTACTGGCTCATCTGTAAGAGCTTCATTCATTGTACAGGATTAAGAGGGCCGTTTTTGTAAAGCCAACCCACCCAAACAAATCCCTGTGAGGAGGACTGGGAGGGGAGTCTAGCGGGCGTTGTGAGGTGTCGAGCTGAGCACAGCGGAGCTGAGGAGGGGAGATGAGGGGAATTAGCGTTGGCTGCAGCCACCAGGGTTGGTTGGTTCAGATGTACCAGCAATGGTGTCTGTCTGGGAGTGTAGAAGGATTACTAGCAGACATGCTGTATGTGTGTTGCACAAACAGACACATATAGACAAACAGTAAACATACACTATATATACTATATAGAACACAGCTTGCTTGCACACACACACACATACACACACACACACACACACACACACATACACACACATACACACACACAGCGCCATTATCATTAAAGAGCCACAGGAACCATCATTGGCCCTATATAAGTGTGGCTCCATGCTCATCTTCCACTGTGACTAACTGTTGCTAATTGTGATGACACACTCTGCAGGGGACAATTACTCCCTTTTCATATTCACACGCAAATCAATTCAGAAAAACAAATTAAAATTCCCCTTATCATCCCCCTTGAACTTGAAACATTCACTCACGCTCCAACCCTGTCAATCCTGTCAATCCTGTCAACCCCGTCACCCCTGTCAACTCCGTCAACCCCGTCAACCCCGTCAATCCTGTCAATCCTGTCAACCCCGTCAATCCCGTCAACCCCGTCAATCCCGTCAACCCCGTCAATCCCGTCAACCCCGTCAACCCCGTCAATCCCGTCAACCCCGTCAACCCCGTCAATCCCGTCAACCCCGTCAATCCCGTCAACCCCGTCAATCCCGTCAACCCCGTCAATCCCGTCAACCCCGTCAACCCCGTCAATCCCGTCAACCCCGTCAACCCCGTCAATCCCGTCAACCCCGTCAATCCCGTCAACCCCGTCAATCCCGTCAACCCCGTCAACCCCGTCAATCCCGTCAACCCCGTCAATCCCGTCAACCCCGTCAATCCTGTCAACCCTGTCAACCCCGTCAACCCCGTCAATCCTGTCAATCCCGTCAATCCTGCCACATCGCTGTAACAGAAGTGCGGTGTGATTAGAAGCGTGTCTAACAGCAAATGACTTTCTCAACACTTCTTCCCAGTAGACTGGGTGGGGCTCTCTCGGTGTGCTGCTGTGTTAACCCAGTAGAGCTATAAACACACAGCAGACCATACATATAGCTGTGTGTGTGTGTGTGTGTGTGTGTGTGTGTGCCTGTGTGTGTGTGCTGCTGTGTTAACCCAGTAGAGCTATAAACACACAGCAGAGCATACATATAGCTGTTTGTGTGCCTGTGTGTGTGCCTGTGTGTGTGTGTGTGTGTGTGTGTGTGTGTGTGTGTGTGTGTGTGTGCACGCGCGCGTGTGTGTGTGTGTCTGTGCGCGCGCGTGTGTGTGCCAAGGCAGCATCGATTGCTCTGCAGTACTCTGATGGAGGATGAGAACGTGCTCAAACACCCAATAACAGCTCAGACACAGCTCCTACACCTCACACACCCAGCTAGAGCTAGGCTAGTGTTATGCTAGCTAGGCTAGTTATCAGCATCTTAGTCATCGAGCCGTAAAGAAACTTCTTAGCAGAAATATACTGGATTTGTTTGCTTTCAATGATCTCCTATTTCCTATCTCATATTATGTGTGCATTGATTACTATTCTTTTGGTCGTTATTGTCCAACACCAAACAGCTTTAGCCTCCACCAAGCTACAATACATACGGTGGTTGTACGAGGTACACAATCAGCTATTCTGAACACATACATATTAGAGTCATGTCTGGTGTGCACTGGGCGTCAGGAGGCTGAGAATGGGAAGGAGAAAGAGGTAGCTGGGCTATTGACAGGTGTGGCATGCTCCATCGCCCAGAAAGCTTGACACACTGGCTATTGATTCTGTCAGACCAGATGAGTTTGAATGCAAAATGGGTTCAAACACAGGACAGACAGAGTTGCTGTTAGTGGTGTTGAAACAACGCAAATTAGAACAGATCTGAGCAAAGACAAAAGTCAAAGGATGGATTAATATTCAGCTTGCATATATGGATGTTGAAAAAAGAAATACTGCACTATGCTTACATCCCGGGCAACACGATCCTGCCGGAGCAAAGGAAAAACACTCTATCCACAATAAGACCTGGAAACGAACACTTTGAAAACCTACCTGACATCACATCCTCCTACTACACAAAACACTATGAAATTGGTTCAGAGGTTGAAGCAAAACAATAGCCTTCGACACCATTACCTCTGGGTAGAGTATAAGCAATGGGTTTAAAGCAGGGATAATGAGACTATTAGAGGAAGGACGGTGATGAAGAGTCCTTGTGCCCCCCGCCAGCACGGCTAGACCCCACCCCGCCCCCACACTCCCCCAGGGAGTCTCCCTCCCTATGAATCCAATTTAAAAACCCAGCAGGAGTCTAACCAGCGTGTCTCTAATGACTCTGCTGCTTTTAATTCAAGGCTGAAACTCAGTTAAAATGGCCGCCACTCCTTTTCTCTTTGTTTTTCGCTTTCTCTTTCCTCTCCCTCAGTAGGAAAACGTTGCGCTGATTAGCTGTGTTGATCTCCGTTCCTCACATCCTCCCCGCGGGGTATCTCTGACCACCTTGACCTGCCCGCCGGCCGGCCCGGTCAGGCCGTGGCTCGCCCTTATGACATAATCGCGGGAAAGTGGGGTTGTGGGAAGGGTCAATGGAGAAAGTAAGTACCTACCGTAGGTTACCAAAGTATCCTGGCTTTAAAGTGTTCATACGGTAACCCTACCTACACAGAGGATGGAACAGCGAAAGGGATGATTGTTTCAACAAGCCCAACATACTAGATTAAGGCTGCTTTACCTATTCCAATTCCGAGGATCAGATATCTAATTTCGCCGATAAAATAATGCCCTCTTGGGTCTACATTTCAGAGAATATAAATACATTTTATTTTATGCAATACCTTTTCTTGAATGACGTTTCAATATGATGTGAATATCCTTTTAGAATTGTATGACGTAGTAGACTAGTCTACATGGTAAAGATTGAAGCCTAGAATGTGCAATAAGCAACGTCAAACTAATTGCACACCTTGAAGTGTCTGAGAGAACAATGGCCACTGAGTAGGCTAAACATTACAGAAAGACTGTAGTCATGGCTGTCAAAGTGTACATCCCAGCAGCATCTCAAACAATGTTTCAATCAATGGATCAGTATCTCTTTTCCTCCCTGCAGATGGGCAGACTGCTGGCTGCTACCCTCTCTCGCTCTCTCTCTCTCCCTCTGTTTGAGCGACACCTAGTACATCAGCTGCCCTCCGCAGCGGTCACCGCCCTTGTTCTGATTGTCAACGGTAAGGGCGGGGAGAAGGGAGGAGGAAGTGTGACTGACAGCTGGTGTGAGTGACACACACAGGCCATGATGGATGAGCTGCAAGCGTGACTCAGAGAACCAGAGAGGGTCAGAGGTTAAACATGTCACTGCTGTCCGTCCTCTTCGCCAGGGCCCTGCCCTTTGGGCCCCCCGCCCCACCAAAACCAAGGAGGGAGGAAGAGGAGGGGGGAGGAAGAGGAGGGGGGGACCCAGGAAGCAAATGCACTCTAGACTTAACAAAAGATGGTGGTGGTG
This sequence comes from Salmo trutta, assembly GCF_901001165.1. NCBI lineage: Eukaryota > Metazoa > Chordata > Actinopteri > Salmoniformes > Salmonidae > Salmo > Salmo trutta. The sequence goes on from NC_042957.1 coordinate 25,904,562, forward strand.
TGTGGGGGGTGTTGGAAGGAGTGGAGGGGCTGAGGTGAAATGTGAGGCACTAGGCACATGCTCTCTCTGGGTCTCAGTCAAAGCCAGGGCTGGACAAAGCCCCCACAGCCCCAGGAGCAAAGGCGGAGCTCGTCAATGGGCAAGGCTCAGGCAGGATGGTTCCTCTGAAAGAAATCATAGGCACGGGGGCAATTAGCCGTCCTTAGAGCCACATATATCTCCTGCAGTCTCTCTGGAACAACAAAGGAGAGAGCCATTCAATTTGCACCCCACACTGCCAGGACTTTTGTTCCCGGCTAAAGGGAGATGCTGGGTGAATAGGTGCACTAGCGTATTTGCCTCCACACTGCTTTGTAGAGAGACCTAGCTTGGCCTCATCAGAAAGGGAAAGGCATAAGCAATATTCAACGGGCTGTGTTTGTGTCTGCGGCTGGCTTGCTAGCTGGCCCAGGGCTCCTTGATTAAGGTACACGTACAGGCTTGTAAGGACGAGAAGAACTTGAGCATGCTGCCGCTTTCACAGCACACAGAAAAGACTGAGGGTCGACACAATGGCTGTAGGACTTTATACTCCAATGCCTCAATGTTTAAATGTTGCCATGTGCCTTTCTGCACAGAAATTGAAATCCTTTGAGCACTTTCGGTTGACAGCCTGTGACATAAAAAAACAGACAGGTGTAATTTAGTAGAGAATCTTAGCTAAACATGGTGGGTATTCAGTATAGATAGAAGCCTACACAAACCACAGGGTTGAATGCTTCCCTACCGAAACAGTTCGTTAGAGTTCATGCATATATTATAATTACATGTTTTGACTTTTGGTTCGTTCTGGACTTCGGTGAAGATCTTTTTCAGCTGTTCGGGGACACATTTTTTGGGGGGAGGCAAGCTGAAGTTTAGAGGCGAAGTCCACGCCCCTTCGTCTGTGATTGGTCAACAGTAGGGATTCTTTAATGAAGTCTTTGTTGTCATTCAACGAGAGACGACTCATTTTAATGCACATTTTGTCATTGAAAAATACTGCACCAAACATCTTAGATGTAAAATTGCACGACTAAGATCTCCTTGCTGCAGAAAAGTCTAAATGAATGACAGATTTCTAGAGTTATCTTAGATTAATTCTGACTATTTTGAGGAAGTGTATACTGGCTAAGGTGTCTCAAAATGGACAAACAGTACTATTGCCACTTTTTTTCCGTATTGAAGCGAAGGTCTTTTAAGGGAGTACGTTAGGCGCCAGCCGAACTGAAGCATGCTGACACCTTAAGGGATGGAAGTAGTGGAAACAGTCGCAAGTCTTTCAGATACAATTTGTAAACCATTTACTACAATGTAAGTAAGTATGTCAGTCAATTATCTATTTGAACCCCTTGATATGAAATAAAAACAGTAAAAATCACAATTAAATTCTTACTAAGCGCTAACCAGTGTAGGCCTTGACTTGACCATTTTAAAGCTCTGGCGACGTTGCGTCTTTAAAGAGTGATGCATCTGCTCAGTCTTCCACAGAGCCAATGAGTGTGCGTCCCCACCCATCACTCAGGAAGTCAATAAGTAATAACCATTCACCTTGGCCGGTTCCACACCATTACACAAGGCCTGTCCTGATGATGACTCAGGAGACACGACGAACGCTGCCTGCCTGAAGAACCTACCCGCCTGCAATCAACTGACAGATTGTAGGGTAAGAGAGAGAGATAGCGGGAGACACAGGAGAAGGAGGGGTGGAGAAAGAGACGGGGAAGAAACACAGAAAGAAAGAGAAAGGGATAAAGAGAAAGAAAGGGAAGGAGGAAGAGAAAAAAGAGGATAAGAGAGAGGAGAGAGAGAGAACATGAGAGCCATTAAAGGGCCCTATGTTGATCCAAACACAGGAGCAGATCTGATGATATGATGTAGGAGCGTGGGCAGCCATGTTACAGATAGCATAGAGGCGTCGCTCTGATCTTAACAAGAATCCAGGAATCAAAACAACAGCTATTGTAACACTGTGTGTATGTCTCATTGTTTCAGGTGATTATTGACGCCTTATCTGTGTGTGTTCGAACAAAGTGAGCGCATTATAACGAGCCGCCAGCGAGACAAAAGCCCCCTGGATGAGCGTGGGAGTTGACAGCCACATCTACCATTTCTACCATTTCTATCCTTCTCGCCTCTTCTCCCATCTTTTCTCTTTTCGTCCTTCCTTCTCTCCTCCTCTCCTCTCCCCTCTCACCGTTTGTCATTTCCTCCCCTCCTCTCTCCCCTCCTATCTTCTCCCCTCTTTTTTCCTCTCCCTTCCTCCTCTCTCCTATCCGGTCCTCCTCCTCTCCTCTGCTTCCCTCTCATTACAACATGGCATGATCGGCAGTTAAAAGAAATGGCGTGAGTTAGCCTTAAGACCACAGTATCCACAAGAAGGGAAACTGGCCACAGACAGACAGACGGTGTAAATATACTGCTGACATGGCGTTCTAGCCTGGCCATTCTGTCATCCATTACAGTCAATGGTGGGGTGGAGAGACGAGAAACACACACACGCTCGCCTCACAAAGGCAATGTCATCCGGAGTGCTTTTAATGTTAGGCCATTAAAGTGGTCAATAAGCCCACTTGAGTATCCTGTACTGCTTACGCTACAGTATATTCTCCCAGCTCCATGGATTCATGGCTCTAATCCAACAAGAGGTCTGATATCAAAATGATATTTAAACTGAGAGCACTGGGTGAGTCCCCTGAAACCAGGACAAAAATATATAATGATTTGGGGGATTTTCAGGAAATCTAGGAAGTATTGTTGACATTTATTTGACATTTGTATCTAAAAGCATAATTGAGAAATAATTCATCAAAGTTGGCATATTCATGACATTTTGGCCTTACCCAGGCCTCCTTTAAAGGGATACTTTGGGATTTTGGCAATGAGACCCTGTATCTACTTCGCCAGAGCCAGATTAACTTGTGGATACCATTTGTATGTCTCTGTGTCCAGTATGACGGAAGTCAGAGGTAGTTTCGCAAGACAATGCTAACTAGCGTTAGTGCAATGGCTGGATGTCTATGGGTATCTACTAGCATGCTGGACACAGAGACATAAAAATGGTATCCATGAGTTCCTCTGACTCTGGGGACGTAGATAAAGGGCCTCATTGCCAAAACCACAAAGTGTCCTTTTAAGACTCAGACATGTTTCATCTGTAGGTGCTACAAAGCAAATATTGGTGTCATATGAAGTTTTACGGCTTGCTCTGTAATACGGGTAGTATTTAAATTACATTAATTTATGAATATTGAGAAATATACATATGAATATTGAAAATATACAATTTTTGATTTGGCTAATTTATCAACATTTTGTTGAAAATAATATATTCTATGAGTATATCAAAGTTCCAGAGTGGGATCTCTGCTAGTTTTAAAGATTTGGCCCATTTTATACAGACATTGGCATAGTAGGCCATTTAACCAATCACAGCCCTCCTTTTGCTTGTTTCATTGCACATCTTGCAAATCACCAGCAGAGGGTGACCACTTTGAGTCCATTTTCACATTCACTCTGTTAGTAATGCTTACAAATTGGATCATAACTCATAACTGTTTTTCAATATTCATAAATAATGTAAGAAAATTGTTACTGAAATCAAAATACTGCTCGTACAACAGAGCAAGATGTAAAGCTTCATATGAGACCAAGTGTTCCCATATATTCATTTAGCAGCAGCGCCCTGCCGCTGCTAAAACTTTGCCACCACTCCAAAAAATATGATACCATTTTTTTTATATTATATTATGATTTATTTTTATATTTGTGCCGAGACGTGGCTTTAAAAGGATTGTTCTACTTTCCCACAGTGAGATGAACTCATGGATACCATTTTTAATGTCTCTGTGTGCAGGTCGAAGGAAGTTGCTAATTAGCATTAGCGCAATTTTTAACTAACGTTAGCACAATGACTGGAAGTCTATTGGAACAGCTAGCATGTTACCAGTCATTGCGCTAACGCTAGTTAGCAACGGCTCGTATACAAATACCTTCAAACTGCACGCAAAGACACAAAAATGGTATCCATGAGTTCATCTGTCTCTGGGTAAGTAGAATAAGGGCTTCATTGTCAAAATCTCGCACTATCCCTTTAAGATCAGAGTGACAAGTTACAGTATATTTGTAGCAAACAGAGCGATCAGTGGCTCAAATGACAGCTACGTGGAACATAAATGTAAATTAATTCCATTTTCATGCATTTTGGAGTAGAACGTCCTTTTAAACAGAAGTGACCTTCTCACAGCCCCCTATATGTCAACAATCCTTCCTCCAAAGGAGCATTCTATGGATTAAAGTTGTCCGGGTTTCGTAAGGAATTACCCCACTTCGCATTATTTACCGTCGTTGGCTGTGTTGTTCAGGCCGGTGTTGCTGCTTGGTGTCACTGGGTAGATGGAAACATGAAGCATCAACAACAATGAACCACTCAAACAAAACTCCCTGTCATGGACATTTGCTTGCCACAAACCTGAAGCCATGGAAGATGGAGAAAGCAAAATCACGCGCGAAAAAGAGAGAGAGAGGTGGTTCTGGCACCAACTTAGGAGGGCCTACAGCAGCACCTAGATCTTCTGCACAGATTCAGCCAGACCTGGGCCCTGACAGTAAATCTCAGTAAGACAAAAATAATGTTGTTCCAAAAAAGGTCCAGTCGCCAGCACCACAAATACAAATTCCATCTAGACACCGTTGCCCTAGAGCACACAAAAAACTATACATACCTCGGCCTAAACATCAGCGCCACAGGTAACTTCCACAAAGCTGTGAACGATCTGAGAGACAAGGCAAGAAGGGCCTTCTATGCCATCAAAAGGAACATAACATTCAACATACCAATTAAGATCTGGCTAAAAATACTTGAATCAGTTATAGAACCCATTGCCCTTTATGGTTGTGAGTAGAGGTCGACCGATTATGATTTTTCAACGCTGATACTGATACATAATGAAACATGTTCAATTTGGTTTAAATAATGCAAAAACAAAGTGTTGGAGAAGAAAGTAAAAGTGCAATATGTGCCATGTAAAAAAGCTAACATTTAAGTTCCTTGTTCAGAACATGAGAACATATGAAAGCTGGTGGTTCCTTTTAACATGAGTCTTCAATATTCCCAAGTAAGAAGTTTTAGGTTGTAGTTATTATAGGAATTATAGGACAATTTCTCTCTATACCATTTGTATTTCATATACCTTTGACTATTGGATGTTCTTATAGGCACTTTAGTATTGCCAGTGTAACAGTATAGCTTCCGTCCCTCTCCTTGCCCCTACCTGGGCTCTTACCAGGAACACATCGACAACAGCCACCCTCGAAGCATCGTTACCCATCGTTCCACAAAAGCCGCGGCCCTTGCAGAGCAAGGGGAACAACTCCTCCAAGGTCTCAGTGCGAGTGACGTCACCGATTGAAACGCTATTAGAGCGCACCCGGCTAACTAGCTAGCCATTTCACATCGGTTACACCAGCCTAATCTCAAGAGTTCATAGGCTTGAAGTCATAAACAGCGCAATGCTTGAAGCACAGTGAAGAGCCTCTGGCAAACGCACGAAAGTGCTGTTTGAATGAATTCTTACGAGCCTGCTGGTGCCTACCACCGCTCAGTCAGACTGCTCTATCAAATCATAGACTTAATTATAATAAACACACAGATATACAAGACTTAGGTCATTAATATGGTCAAATCCGGAAACTATAATTTCAAAAACAAAACGTTTATTCTTTCAGCGAAATACGGAACCGTTCTGTATTTTATCTAACGGGTGGCATCCATAAGTCTAAATATTCCTGTTACATTGCACAACCTTCAATGTTATGTCATAATTATGTAAAATTCTGGCAAATTAATTACGGTCTTTGTTAGGAAGAAATGGTCTTCACACAGTTTGCAACGAGCCAGGCGGCCCAAACTGCTGCATATACCCTGACTCTTTGCACGGAACACAAGAGAAGTGACAATTTTCCTAGTTAAAAGAAATGCATGATAGCAGGCAATATTAACTAAATATGCAGGTTTAAAAATATATACTTGTGTACTGATTTTAAGAAAGGCATTGATGTTTATGGTTAGGTACATTGGTGCAACGACAGTGCTTGTTAAATCAACACCCGTTTGGCGAAGTAGGCTGTGATTCGATGAGAAATGAACAGGCACCACATCGATTATGTGCAACGCAGGACAAGCTAGATAAACTAGTAATATCATCAACCGTGTGTTGTTAACTAGTGATTATGTTAAGATTGATTGTTTTTTATAAGATAAGTTTAATGCTAGCTAGCACCTTACCTTGGCTCCTTGCTGCACTCGCGTAACAGGTAGTCAGCCTGCCACGCAGTCTCCTCGTGGAGTGCAATGTAATCGGCCACAAACGGTGTCCAAAAATGCTGATTACCGATTTTTATGAAAACTTGAAATCGGCCCTAATAATCGACCCTTCAGATTAATCGGTGGACCTCTAGTTGTGAGGTCTGGGGTCCGCTCACCAACCAAGAATTCACAAAATGGGACAAACACCAAATTGAGACTCTGCTTGCAGAATTCTGCAAAAATATCCTCTGTGTACAACGTAAAACACAAAATAATGCATGCAGAGCAGAATTAGGCCGATTCCTGCTAATGATCAAAATCCAGAAAAGAGCCGTTAAATTCTACAACCACCTAAAAGGAAGCGATTCACAAACCTTCCATAACAAAGCCATCACCTACAGAGAGATGAACCTGGAGAGATGAACCTTCTGTGGGGTCTGTTCACAAACACACCCCACAGAACCCCAGGACAGCAACACAATTAGACCCAACCAAATCATGAGAAAACAAAAAGATAATTACTTAACACATTGGAAAGAATTAACAAAAAAACAGAGAAAACTAGAATGCTATTTGGCCCTTAACAGAGAGTACACAGTGGCAGAATACCTGACCATTGTGACTGACCTAAACTTGACTATGTACAGACTCAGTGAGCATAGCCTTGCTATTGACAAAGGTCGCCGTAGGCAGACCTGGCTCTCAAGAGAAGACAAGCTATGTGCACATCGCCCACAAAATGAGGTGGAAACTGAGCTGCACTTCCTAACCTCCTGTACAAATGTATGACCATATTAGAGACACATATTTCCCTCAGATTACACAGACCCACAAAGAACTTGAAAACAAACCCAATTTTGATAAACTCTCATATCTACTGGGTGAAATACCACAGTGTGCCATCACAGCAGCAACATTTGTGATCTAACCAAGGAAGAACAAACACCATTGTAAATACAAGCCATATTTATGTTTATTTATTTTCCCTTTTGTACTTTAACTATTTGCACATCGTTACAACACTGTATATAGACAAAATATAACATTTGAAATGTCTTTATTCTTTTGGAACTTTCATGAGTATAATGTTTACTGTTCATTTTTATAGTTTATTTCACTTCTGTTTATTATCTATTTCACTTGCTATGGCAATGTTAACATATGTTCCCCATGCCAATAAAGCCATTGAATTGAATTGAATTGAGAGAGAAAGGGAGAGAAAAAGAGAGAGAACACCCATTGCTATTATCTCTCCATGCACATAAACAGTGACCTCCAGAATCCCCCTGCAGTCAGCCCACTGTCATACAAAAACAGAGAACATCAATACAAACACACTCAGAGCACTACCCATGATTATGTTACATCCTGGTCTCTCTCCACTTACAGACGCCTGCTTAGCTGTTGGCCAGCCCGCCAGCCCCATCAACATGGCGCACAGACAGGGGAAATGGGCCCAGGCACAGATGATAAACACTGTGGCTTCACATTTCACTCTGACCTAAATCTACAGAGGGGGACAGCCTGTCGGTCAGCTGGTCTAGAGGAGAGTAGATGGGAATTTAAATTAACATACACTTGTGTGTTTGTGTGTGCCAGTGTGAACATGTGTGTGTGTGTGTGTGTGTGTGTGTGTGTGTGTGTGTGTGTGTGTGTGTGTGTGTGTGTGTGTGTGTGTGTGTGTGTGAAAGAGAGAGAGAGAGAGAGAATGTATATCTGGGTGTGTGTGTGTGAGAGAGAGAGCGAGAGAGAGAATGTATATGTGGGTGTCTGTGTGTGAAAGAGAGAGAGAGAGAGAATGTATATGTGGGTGTGTGCATGATTGTACCCACAGGAGAGCGTGTACCCATTTGAGGCATTGTAAAAATGCCAAACTGCCTCAATGGAGAAAAAATGGGCTTATTCATTCTTTGAAAAAATGGACAAAGCATTTTAGACATCCCACAGGGACCGAGAAAAGCCAAGGTTTGTTAATAACAGAGCTTAGTAGTGCAATAAAACCTGCTCAGCTAAGAATCATTAGAAAATAGCCTGACTCCGTTTAATTGTAAATCAAGTTCAAGAACTGCCTGGAGAGTCATCACTCAGTGCATCCAATTAATAAAGGAAAAATCCATTATCTGGCAACCATTTTATGGAAACAAAAATTCCACAACAAATGGGGAGGAGCAGGGGAAGAGAGGGGGAGGAAGGGAGAGAGGGAGGAGGTTTGGCCATGGGGCCCGTGCGGATGCTGAGGGCGTGAGCGTTTTGTGCGAGAGGGAGGGAAGCCTGGCCCCCGGCAGAACACTTGGCATGTGCCAACCACTCAGGTGTCAGGCCATCTCCCTCCCGCTCTTCTCCCCTAAATTCACGTCCTCTCGTCTTTTCCATGTTCAGGCCCTTGTCTGAACAGGGCCAGCTAGGTGGGTGTTCCAGGGCTGGACCGCCTGGGTGAGTGGCTGGGTCAAACGGTCAAATAGGGGGCGCTTATATTTGTCCTGTTTCACTGCATGTACAAGTGCTAACCTGTACGAGTGTGAGATGTGGAATGGAAGTGTGTTTTGTGCATATCCCAACCTCCCCTGAGACACCCTCAGAGAGTAGCGTCACGGACAGGGGTCAGCCATTATCGACGGCGACCCTGGAGCAATTGGGGTTAAGTGCCTTGCTCAAGAGCACATCGACAGAGTTTTCACCACGGGGATTAGATTACTGGCCCAACACGCTTAATGGCTAGGGTACCTGCCGCCCGCCCTTCTAGGGGGCTACAGAGCTATAGGGCCACTGCCAACTGGGTGGGGGGCAGGATCCTCGGGATCCTTGTTCGGAACAGACAGGCTGCTACTGAGCCAGCCTGGGGGACAGAGAGCACAACAGAGGGAAGGATGTAGGACTGGGCTGCCATCAGGGTGGACTGGGGCTCTCAGCTTCTCTTTGAATGGAGGAGTGAGACAGAAGAGCAGTGAATGTCTGATGCCTTCTGGCAATGGGCTTAATATAACTTTGTTGATAGTCCTTCTATTCATAACACTGATGATTCATGGAGCGAGTATTGCATCAGCTAAGGAGAATGCAGAGAGACATTTACCTTGTGTGAAGCCTCGCAGAATCCTTCAGGTTTCTGAGTCTCTGCGTGAGAGTGAAAGAGTCTTCAAAGATAAACAAGGACTTATCGGGAGGGGGCTTCATTTTTGGAGACACAAGAAAGAAAAGGTCCATGTGACTGGTCCCTGTGAGGCCTGCCTGCCTGCCTGCCTGCCTGCCTGCCTGCCTGCCTGCCTGCCTGTCAGCCATCTGATGTGAAATGAAAGCAGCATCACATGCAGGTGTTGTTTCTCCCCTCCTGCCATTGTGTAAGGCTATCGGCTGACTGGGACTGTGAATAAACAACAGTGCTTCTTCTGCATGGAGAAGAAGAGGTGGAGAGGAGAGGAGGGTGCTGAGGCGGGCAGCAATCAGACAGACTTTGTTCTGCTGGGGAATAATAGGCAGTTTAGCAGCAGTGCTTTACCTGCAATTAAACTAAAAAGATAATTGTGTTAAAAGCATCCAGTCTGCCAGCTGCATCTTGGGATATTGTCCCTTTGTCGTGGCGTGTGGAAGACAAGACACATTGTCAGTGATCTATATACTGTAACTCTCTGGGCTGTCACGCTTTATTGAGCAAACAGGAAGCTGAGTATGACGGGGTGGGATAATTCATCTTAAAAACATCGCTGGTTGAACTATTGTTCTTTGGTTTCTCTGTGAAGCTTCTTTACCTTTCAGATCTCAAAGCACTGCACTCCTACTGCACGCCACCATCTCAGGACGCCTAAATGTAATACTGGTGCTGGAGTTCCTGTAATGGCCGTCATTTGTTCACTCAGAGGTGTGGCAGTGCTAGTGTGAGAGGGGGGGGGGTGAAAGAGAGGGAGGGAGAGAGAGAGAGAGAGAGAGAGAGAGAGGGAGAGAGGGAGGGAGAGAGACAGAGAGAGAGACAGAGAGGGACAGAGAGGGACAGAGAGAGAGAGGTTGGGAGGGAGAGAGACAGAGAGAGAGACAAAGAAGGACAGAGAGAGAGAGAGAGGGAGGGAGAGGGAGGGAGACAGAGAGAGAGACAGAGAGGGACAGAGAGAGAGAGAGAGAGAGAGAGAGAGAGGGAGGGAGGGAGGGAGGGAGGGAGGGAGGGAGGGAGGGAGGGAGGGAGGGAGAGAGGACGAGAGAGACAGAGAGGGACAGAGGGACAGAGAGAGAGAAGGAGGGAAGACGAGAGAGGAGGAGAGAGAGACAGAGAGAGGGAGGGACACAGAGAGAGAGAGAGAGAGAGAGAGAGAGAGAGACAGAGAGAGAGAGGAAAAGAAGATAAAGAAAGAGAGAGAATGAAGACAGAGAGAGACGGAGGAGAGAGGGTATTTCCCAGAATGGGTTCTCTCCGGGGCCGACCCAACACTTCCTCAGACAGCAATATCATGCAAAATGGTCCAGCTGTGCTTTCATCTCCTAATGTCATTACAGTGAGCAGGTAGAGATCAGGGATGAATTATCCTCCTCTGTAATGTGGTTCACAGGCAGCCTCTCCGCTGCACGGCGCCTGACACACTCTTTGCATCTCCAAAGAAACGTCAGATCAGAAAACATAGGAGAGGAATCGCTTCCCTTCTGTGCTTCAGACACATCTCAGAGTCTCCTCTAAACGCATATTTTTCTACCCATAATTCAGCAACACATGCATTATTAGCAAAGCAGAGAAGCAGAGATTCGTCATTCTCATGGGGAGAGAAAGAGTGTTGTCATGTGCTGCCAATGCTCCAGAATCCCATTTTCATATTCATATAGAAAAAAACCCTCTGTCAAGGAGCTAGAGAAACATATCTGACATCTGCTATGTTTGGTATTTCATAACCTTGCCCTGGGGCGATGTAGGACAACTGCTGAGTTTAACCTGTACTCTCACCATTATATTCAACATGATGGAAGCTGAATCTGCAGCGAGGAGGGCGATGATAATTAATGTGAAGGTGCCAGGCAGGCTGTAACTCTCTCTCTCTCTCTCTCTCTCTCTCTCTCTCTCTCTCACGCACGCACGCACGCACGCACGCACGCACGCAGGAAATGGCAGAGTGGTGCTAGCGCTGCAGAGTGAGAGTGACTGAGGTAGATCTGGAAGGGAGCGGTTGTAATGAGCCAGCAAGGCAGGCTGAAGAGGAATGGGAACAGGAACAGGCCAGGGCTGGGTAGGATGGAACAGGAAGAGGAACAGGAAGAGAAACAGGAACAAGCCAGGGCTGGGTAGGATGGAATATGAAGAGGAAAAGGAACAAGCCAGGCCAGGATCAGATGGAATAGGAATAGAAACGGGTCAGAGGTGGGTAGGATGGAACAGGAAGAGAAAACGGGTCAGAGGTGGGTAGGATGGAACAGGAAGAGAAACGGGTCAGAGGTGGGTAGGATGGAACAGGAAGAGAAACGGGTCAGAGGTGGGTAGGATGGAACAGGAAGAGAAACGGGTCAGAGGTGGGTAGGATGGAACAGGAAGAGAAACGGGTCAGAGGTGGGTAGGATGGAACAGGAAGAGAAACGGGTCAGAGGTGGGTAGGATGGAACAGGAAGAGAAACGGGTCAGAGGTGGGTAGGATGGAACAGGAAGAGAAACGGGTCAGAGGTGGGTAGGATGGAACAGGAAGAGAAACGGGTCAGAGGTGGGTAGGATGGAACAGGAAGAGAAACGGGTCAGAGGTGGGTAGGATGGAACAGGAAGAGAAACGGGTCAGAGGTGGGTAGGATGGAACAGGAAGAGAAACGGGTCAGAGGTGGGTAGGATGGAACAGGAAGAGAAACGGGTCAGAGGTGGGTAGGATGGAACAGGAAGAGAAACGGGTCAGAGGTGGGTAGGATGGAACAGGAAGAGGAAGAGGAACAGGCCGGGCTGGGTAAGATGGAACAGGAAGTGGAACAGGAAGAGGAACAGGAACAGAACTCTCCCTGGGACACTGAGCTCCCCTCTCCCTGGGACACTGAGCTCTCCCTGACCCAGTTTAGGCTAGCACTGGGCTGCTCTGGGGGCTGTTCTGGGGTTGTTTGTATGGGCCAGTGCTAATCACTGGTTTACATATGTCCCGTCCAGTGGCATCACAGTGCTGCAGCTAACAGGGGAGGGGGGCTAGACACAGCACTCACCTGGGCCCTGTCCCAACGCAGCAGCCCCTCTCTCTCCCTCTCTTTTTCTCCCTCTCTCTCCACTCATCGACCAGCTGACAATTGTAATAATGCCTACAGTGTGTGTGTGTGTGTGTGTGTGTGTGTGTGTGTGTGTGTGTGTGTGTGTGTGTGTGTGTGTGTGTGTGTGTGTGTGTGTGTGTGTGTGTGTGTGTGTGTGTGTGTGTGCGCGCATGTGTGTATGTCTACAGGATATGGGACAGGGAATGTATAAAAATTGGTGACAGAGCGAGAGAGAGAGAGAGAGAAAGAAAAAGAGAGGGAGAGAGAGAAAGAAAAAGAGAGGGAGAGAGAGAAAGAAAAAGAGAGGGAGAGAGAGAGAAAAAGAGAGGGAGAGAGAGAAAGAAAAAGAGGGAGAAAGAGAGAGAAAAAGAGAGGGAGAGGGAGAAAGAAAAAAAGAGGGAGAGAGAGAGAAAAAGAGAGGGAGAGAGAGAGAGAGAAAGAAAAAGAGAGGGAGAGAGAGAAAGAAAAAGAGAGGGAGAGAGAAAAAGAGAGGGGAGAGAGAAAAAGAGAGGGAGAGAGAGAAAGAAAAAGAGAGGGAGAGAGAGAAAGAAAAAGAGAGAGAGAGAGAGAGAGAGAGACCTGCATCGATCAAAAGTAATTATTCACAACAGGAGGCTGCAGAGTTAATTCAACCAATCAGAGTGCATGTGGGGGATGGGGAGAGAGAGACGGAGAGTGGGGGAGAGAGATAGAAATACATATCTATATATATAGAGAGAGAGAACCCCTGTTTATAGGAATCACTGCAAAGTTACACTTGTTCTAGTTTCTCTTCACACAGCACACTCCAAAAGCACCATCCTATAATTGAAAAGGGTAATGATCATGGATAAAACTCCCTGACCTCTGTATTCAGAATGTTAACAGTGCAGTCATAGCAGGTTAATGAGGAAGTGGTGAGTCCACACCAGGAGCTACATTACAGCTGTAATTTCTAAAATGGCTGGTATTTCACCAGTTCTTTTGTAATGTCTTCACTGCTAGCAAGTCAGGTGATTTGTCTGAGAGGAAGCTCTCTTTGCTTCTGCCCTAGGAATATGTGATTGACTGCCTTCCAAGCACCAACACACAGAAGCCTTAGCCTTCACTCTTAGAAAAGCAGGTGCTATCTAAAACCTAAAAGGATTATTTGGCTGTTCCATAGGAGAACCCTTTGAAGAACCCTTTAGGTAGAACCCTTTTGGTTCCAGGTAGAACCCTTTTGATTTCCATGAAAGACCCTTTCCACAGAGGGTTCTAGATGGAACCCAAAATGTTTCTATGTGGAATCAAAAAGGGTTCTACCTGGAACCAAAAAAACAGTACTCCTACCCTTTTGGAACCCATTTACAAAAATGTCTATAAATTATAATCCACATAATAATTCACATTTCTTGTTGCTGCAGGATTATTTTCCTGCTGTAGCAAACTGGCTCAAATTAAGAGCCTGCATCTTTAAAATGAAGTTTTGCTTCCCCCAGAGGTAGAAACACTGGAAAGAAAAACAGTTCAGTACTCAGGACACAAGCTATCTTTAATTCTGTCAGTTCTTTGTTCAGGTGTTATGTATTTCTTCAAAAGGATGGTGAGAGGAGAGGAGAGGAGAGGAGAGGAGACTAACATTCTATTTGTACTGTCTGTGAAGGACAAATCCAATATTTTACTTTGTGTTATTGTAACCCTGTGAACCTCCTCCTCAGGGGTGTAAATCCAAATTCAATCAAGGGCAGCGCACCATTATGCTAGATTACACAAACCAGAGAACATTTTGATCATGCTAAAAAGATACTTGTACTTTCCGAGATGTGCCAATACACAAAAGAAAGTGGATATAACCTGTTGAGCATTAACAAATATGCATATTTTCTGACAAAGAACACAACATTTTTACCAACAGCAACTCTACCCCCTCGTGTAACGCAATAATGCAGTTAAGAGTAATCAAGATATCATTTCAATGGGGACATTTAGGTTACAGTATATACCATCAATAATATACTCACATTCTGTAACAACCACTTCATCTGACCCCATTGCTCTAGATACTGCACAACACAACAGTATATGCCAGAACATGTGATTTAAGAGCCTGGCTTCCAGCAGCACACCAGTACAGAGCAGCAATAATCCAACCCTTCACAGTCAGCAGCAGCAGAACGAACTACAGCAGTAGAGGTCTGGGTCACAAGCCAACAGCCACACATTCAACCAACGCTTCGTGCCCATGCAGCAAAGCTTCGCTCTGTTCTAAGAGGACACAAAACAGAGTAGCGAGGATACACAGGTAGCCATCAACCGTATGTGTGATGGCAATCCATTATGCGATCAAGAGAGGTTATGCAACGAGGGTTACGAAGGGTTAATCAGCCATCATGCCACTCCACCAAGCAAAGCCACAGCAATACCTCTACACATGGCAACAGCACAGCATCAGTTGCTATTGGAGCTCTGGAATGAGTGCATGGGCTGAGAAGGGGAGAAAGGTGTGTGTGTGTTTTGTGTGTGTGTGTGTGTGTGTGTGTGAGTGTGTGAGGATGAGGAAGGCTTTTCACACAGGCCTGCCTAATGGTATCTCGGCAACAGTGTGCTAAGCTCACACTGAAACCTCCAGCACTCCTGCCCACTGACAACTAGAGTAGAGTTCAGGTAAGTTATGCAATAGACAGCCCTGCTCAGAACCATCATGAGAGATGAGAGATGATAAAGAGAGAGATAGAGAGAGAGAAAAAGAGAGAAAGAAAGAGTGTGTGTGTGTGTGTGAGAGAGAGAGAGAGAGAGAGAGAGAGGAGAGAGAGAGAGAGAGAGAGAGAGAGAGAGAAAGGGAGAGAGAGAGAGAGAGAGGGAGAGAAATGGAGAGAGAGAGAGAGACAGAGAGACAGAGAGACAGAGAGAGGGAGGAGGCCACTGAGCTATAATGAGAGAGATAAACAATGTCACAATGTGTTGAGGTGAGAGCCCAGTTCTTTGACAAATGAACCAAGATCATTAGGCAGATGATCCTCTTAATGATAATCATTAAACAAATGATAAGAACCAGGAAGTGGTGCTGATTTGCTTGATATGTTCTTTATCCAACCAGATGGTCTCTTGAGAAAAGATGCTGCGACAAAAACAATGGAGACCTCCAGCTTTACACTGTACAATGTACTTCCAGATCGGTTTCCTTAGTTGGAACCGTGGTGAAATGGCAGAGGGCCGTGGTGTAATGGCAGAGGGCCGTGGTGAAATGGCGGAGGGCCGTGGTGAAATGGCGGAGGGCCGTGGTGTAATGGCGGAGGGCCGTGGTGTAATGGCAGAGGGCCGTGGTGTAATGGCGGAGGGCCGTGGTGTAATGGCAGAGGGCCGTGGTGTAATGGCGGAGGGCCGTGGTGTAATGGCAGAGGGCCGTGGTGTAATGGCGGAGGGCCGTGGTGTAATGGCGGAGGGCCGTGGTGTAATGGCAGAGGGCCGTGGTGTAATGGCAGAGGGCCGTGGTGTAATGGCGGAGGGCCGTGGTGTAATGGCGGAGGGCCGTGGTGTAATGGCGGAGGGCCGTGGTGTAATGGCGGAGGGCCGTGGTGTAATGGCGGACGGCCGTGGTGTAATGGCGGAGGGCCGTGGTGTAATGGCGGAGGGCCGTGGTGTAATGGCGGAGGGCCGTGGTGTAATGGCAGAGGGCCGTGGTGTAATGGCGGAGGGCCGTGGTGTAATGGCGGAGGGCCGTGGTGTAATGGCGGAGGGCCGTGGTGTAATGGCGGAGGGCCGTGGTGTAATGGCAGAGGGCCGTGGTGTAATGGCAGAGGGCCGTAGTGTAATGGCGGAGGGCCTTGGTGTAATGGCAGAGGGCCGTGGTGTAATGGCAGAGGGTCAGCTAGTTAATATAGGGCTAATATGAGCAGTAATATCCCCGTCTGTGTAATCCCTCTCAGTAATGAGATGAGCCAGGTCATATAAATATCTCTCACGACCACCACACGCTAATGAATACAGAGCTGTGGCTTTCTGAATATCTTTCTTCCAATTTGTTTTTAAGAGACTTTTTAAAGACTTTGTAGAATACCATTAGCATTATCATAACATAATGAATCTTTATTAATAACCCCCACCTGGTGGGTTTGAGGTTAATGAATGAATCTATAATTTGTTACATATAATCTTTTCATTTAATTAAAGTTGTGTGCCCAGGGCTAACATAATGAATCTTGATTACACTCAACTGTTTTCAAAGCGGGGGAGTCGTCGTTAATGTAGTGCCCTCCTACAGCACTTCCACCTCGGTTTCAGAGACATGGACTAGGCAACCAGGCTCACTAAATTATTCATACATACACCTTTTATGCTTGGTGTTTGTATGGACATCATGTTTACTGAGAGTGTCTTTGTAGGGGAGTAGACACAGAAAGTCCCTTCTTCCAATCCAGTCAGACAGAAAATGTAAAGAAACTGGTCCCAGTTGGGTTAGATTCTACATGGGACCATTTTGTCCCTAAATGTTCCCTGTAAGCTGGATCGTAATTGTTTTGATGATTGCGTCTGTACTCTTCAAATGTTGTAATGTTGTATTGATTGCAGCTCCCTGCTTGGCCAGGTTTCCCTTGCAAAACAGACCGTGTCTCAATATGCTTTTCCTGGTTAAATAAAGGTTCAATTGAATAAATCAATTCCTGGTTCCTGAGCATCTAAACAACTGGTCCTAGCCTGAAAGACAAGACAACCATGACTGACAGACATCTTAACCTGAGTTTACATTCAGTAGATGGGCAACTGTGGTTGAGAGGGATGAACCTCATGTGAATGACAGGTCATCTACATTCTCTGAGGCGTGAGCGGCAACTATTTTGTCTCCGAGGTCATCCGTGTCAGTGTAAACAAGGGACATTTGTGGTAAAATCCCCTGCATGTCACCAGAGTCTACGCCAGCATTAGCCAGGATCATTACTCAGCCTGTGACAAATTAAGACAGCTCTCCGTACAACAGAGGCCGATAAAGCCTTTAAATTCACTTAACATGCATGTGCATACATGATAAACTCTGCAATATTGCTCACGGGCAACCCAAGTACTCATTCTCTGTCACTGGAGCCCCTGGGTGGGAGATTTGTGATGTGTTTGCCGGGAAAGTTAAAGTGAAACGGCAGAGAGAGAGAGAGAGAGAGAGAGAGAGAGAGTGAGAGAGGCTCACAGAGACTGCTGGAGTACAGTGACCTGTGGAGATGAGAGCTTTGTGAATAATTCATAGACAGGCAGAGGTAGCCATGCATACATGGGTGGTCCTGGGTGAAGCCAACCTTGGAGAAATCTGAGTTTCCTCCTCCACTGTGTCATCTCCCTCCACATCAGTGAGCACTGGAGGCTAGAACAGAGCTAAAGTCCAACCATGACCATCACACACAGTCACTCACAAACCCAACAACCTGTCCTGCTATCTGGAGACTTCAGATTCTTTGAAAAAGTCAACCATTCTCAAGTTCACTGGACTTCTTAGGTGACTTGTGGCAACACTTTCATAGCAGTCGAGACTTTAAAAGGGCCAGAATCATGTAGCTATTTTTTTAGCATTACATTCAATTTGTAAGTCGCTCTGGATAAGAGCGTCTGCTAAATGACTTAAATGTAAATGTAAATAACAAAGTAGTCATAAGTCTGCTAAGCAGGGGGAGTAGCAACTAGCTAGATAGCTAGCCAAGCTAAAAGCCAAGGCCCAGTATGTGCTAGTAGTGCTCGTAGTCAAGGCCTAACTTCCTGCCCTGAACCTCCTTTAAAAGGCTGACTTCGTGTGTCAGGTTACTTGGGTCCATCAGAAAGCCCATCAGGAGCAGCTGTGTGTTAATGCATCAGCACTAAGCCTGTCTCCCCTCCTCTCCCTCCCCCATCCTGTCAGAGCTGGAGACTGAGGGCCTCACCCCTACATGAACCTGCACTTCTGATCAGGAGGAGAGAACAGCAGCACTCCAACTCTAAACAGCATTTCCTCCAACCTCTATTTACATGTACGGAACCTAAATCTAAAGGACAATTAGGGACTTCTTAATCACCATTGTCTTGATTCTGTGATTCTAGAATTTGGAGAATTGTGATGTATTAATGCTTCATCAGTACAGTTATAGCCTAACCACAGCTGTGAGCTGGGCATTACTTTTCATAACACTGCTGCCTGCTTTCTATTGTCCATAATTTGAATATAAGCTAAATATATGGACAAGTAATGATTAAATCACTGGAAATATTCCAACACGACAGAGACAAGCAAAATATGATGTTCCCACAACAAACTTTCCTAATTATGAGAGCCAGCACAGTACACCTGCTAACTCCACCTGCTATCTGCCGAAAACACATCTGGCAGATTCTAATTTGCCTTGGCAGCGGTTCAATATTAACCTCGAGGCGAACATTTCTTACTTTTCTATTAGCGTTTCCCTACGGTTATTAATCAAGCGCCAGACACGAATCAGAAACCATCATGCACAGCGCTTACCAAGGACGACAGGGGGGACAGGGCACTGCTGTGCCTGTGACAGATAACAGGAAGGGAATATCAGCCACACGGTGGAGATGAGAAAAGCCGCAGGTCCGGGGGGATTCGGAGACAGGGAGACCACTCTCTCTGAAGGGGCTGTAGTCAGTGTGAAATTCAGCGGCGAGCACGTTGATCGTGGGAAAACGGTAGAATGGTAGACACACCGGGTCCTCTGGGGAGGGATGGATGATCCTTAAGGAAACGTTTTAAGTCGTCCCTGACAATCCCCAGCCTCTGTACGTTAAGTGCCTTCCTTTTTGTGAAGTGCCCCGGGGACAACAACACAGCTGGCGAGGAATAACTTACCACGATGGGAACACCTATGGTTTATTTCTGGTCTAATGGGAGTTTAAGTAGAAGTCTATCTGTAGAAAACAGATATAACATATAACTTACCTTACATAGTACCACACTCCCATTGTGAAGCTGAGAATTCATTATTTTGAAAAAAACGTTATGTAGTAGTAAAAAACCACTCAGGCCTGTAGAACTCCAGCCATTTTCAACTGAGAGTAGGCAGCTTGAGGCAACTGCACTAGTTCAGTGCCACCCTCACATAGACTACTATAGATCCATTGGCCTCAGATCTCAAATCCAAACGCTGGAAAATCTCAGTCCTTTGAAGGCGAGATATCTTAACATTTTCTTCAGATAGTCCAACTGTGAGACACGATGGAAAACTAAAGCTTGGTCAACGAGCACTTGGCCTGAGTAACCAGTTGCTGTTGCTTTGCTGTAAAGCCCTCTCACAAAGAGGTCAACTTAGTGACAACAGAGGCAGTTAAGTTGATGTCATCAAACTTCGAACACTGGCGGCGTATTGCGGTCACCAAATGTTTACAATCACAAAACTTTTGAAGGCGAAATCTACTCCCGGTGATGTACTGATGGAGACTTAAAGTTCGATCATTGAAAAGGCAAAAAACTTTTTGGGCCACAACAGTTCTGGCAGTCCTTGATGGAGAAAATCCAGGTCCACTTTTGAGATTCCTTTTGTGTTCAAAAACATAGACAGAAAAGAGACGCGGCAGCTTCGTTCGCCTTGAAATTACAAAGAAAGATTGAGTTCAAATGATCATGGTCATCTCTTGGCTCAAGTAACTTGCTCCAGTCACGAAAAGAAGCATTGTGAAGTGTTGCTGGATGTTGAAAATCGCTTTTTGGTGACTATGCTTGCGCCCCATTCGCCCTCGGCGTCCTCTAATTTTCTAAGTAGTTTTCTCGCCTTGTTTTCTTGTTTGGTTTGGGGGGGTTTTGCGTTGAAGCAGAGCTCCTACACCCTGGGTATTTTGGATTTCCTTAACGCAAAGCTGAGCAAACAGACAAAGGGAGCTGCGATAGAACCCTGCCAAGTCTCGTCTGGCTTTTTCTCTTCCTCTCTTCTCCCTCTCTGCTCTCTCTCTCTCTCTCTCTCGGCATGGCAACCTTCCCGAGAAGCCTTGGCGGAGCTCCAGCCTGTCTGCCTGTCTACCCCCCAAACACCCACCCACCCCCTCCGAAATAAAACTGTCGATTTGGGCAAATATGATCAAAACGAATCTTAGATACATTTTTCAGCAACGCCACTCCCTGGCACTAGACCATTTCCTGCATCTCCCCCCTTCCAGATGCACACAATCACACAGTGTGGTACTTGGTATCCTTGCCAACCAATACTTCCCAATGCTTACCCACACACTCCCTTAACCTCCCCACACCCACACCACAGCCCATCCTCCTCTCCTCTCTCCATCCCACCCTCACCCAAGCAAGGCACCCAGGGAGTTCCTCCATGTCTCTCTCGAAGACACTTCCGAAAAAGTCTCTGGGACGTCTTTACAAGTCCTGAAGCCGCTTCGCTTTTTCAATGCCGGGGTAGTCTATTCATTGTGTGCCAAGGCACAGCACCTCATGTCATTCTGAGGGGGGCACCTCGGTGCCCACATCGCTGGTGCCAACTCACCACTGTCTGTCTCCATGTTCCCACCATCCAGTACCACATACCCACACCCCCTCACCATCCCGCACCACAGCCTAGCCTGCTGGAAGTAGGGCTGGCAGATGCAGGAGCGGTCCTATAGGGAATAGATAGGACAGAGCAGAACAGAGGCTGTTGATTGGCTGTCAATTTCTCTTAAAGGCATTTTGCTACTTTATTCATTTGTGGATTTCCCAGAAGGTTTGGGACATTAGATTCAAATGGATTTTAAGCTGTGTAGCTACTAGACTACAAAACATGCAAATGTTTACAAAAGGTAAAATCCTTTGTAAGATCTCCTTATGTCCATTAACTGGCTAGAGGTGATGCAGCATGTTTTTTTGTGAGGTGGAAGGAAAATATGTACTGCCTTGCAATTTGCAACTATGCAACTCATTATTCCTGATTATGAAATAAAACTGACAACACACTATACCACAGGCAGACTCCATCAGTATCCCTGACTATTCCAGAAGAGGATTGTGGATGGTATGGTACAGTATACACCTTACACAATCAGACTATTTCAAATGACCACATGAATCAGGATTTACCACTGTTCTCGTTTAGTAGAAGCTGCACTACACAGAATTATAGCCGTCTGGCATCGGCACAACACCAAACAGCCAGTCATATGCCTGTCAGCAACCACTGGGATATGGATGAATTTCACCATGTCCATAAAATGCGTAACAGATAACATGACTACTCTGTTATCCAGGACATCATAAGCCACTTCGTTCTGACCCTTCATTCCTCTTTCCTCACAGCTCCACCGCCCCGTCATGTGTGACCTTCAGCAGGCAAACAGCAACATCAGGATGTCTTGACAGAGAGAGCAGAGCCACGTGCCTTGGTGTGGTGCCTGTCTGTGTTGCAGTGCTTACGTCTCCTGGCAACCTGCCAGCTCTATAGTGCCGTGCTGTTGCCATAGGGAAAGCCTGGGACTGGGGAAGGAGGCCAGAGCTGTATGGGGCTGGTAATCAGACCACTGCAGTCCTGCGGGGTGGATCCCTTCGTGCCATTGCACAAAGTGCCCATGTGAGCCGCATCTCAAGCAGCCTGCAGCTGCTCCCGCCAGCCAGGCCCTTTCACCCTCTCTCTCTCTCTCTCTCTCTGCACACACAGACACACAAACGTTTTACAAGGGCTCTCTGCTGGATAGCCCGGACAGCCATGTGACTGCGATATGAACGTCTAATTTGGGGCAATTCTGAAGAAAAGTGAAATGCCGTTTACAATATGGCGGGTTAACAAGGTGTTGTGTTTGACATCCACTCAGGTGGGGCCCGTTTCTAAGAAATCTGCAGGACTCGAGACAAATTACTGTTATCATTTTCCCTTCCTATGTTGACAGGAACCAAGCAACACAAGGTACTGCCAACTTTTTTCTCTCTCCTGCTTTTTCCTTGCGATCAATGTTTAATGTCATCTGGATGAAGCTCATGCGACGAGCTCCTAGTTCTCTCTCTCTCTCCTCTCTCTTCCTGCAGTGCATCAGCTACAGTGGCCTAGGCTATATGTTCTCATTGTCATCACTGCAGATAGCACCCCGCTACCCTGCCTGGTGCATTTCCATTTTTATGTAACTCAACTTGTGTCAGCCGTTAACCATCAAACTGGAAGTTTACCTTTTAGTGCCTTTTTCCATCCTCTGCGAGTCAGACAGGAAACACAGTTAATCTTTAATCCAAACGGAGTGTTGGAGATAACATTTTTCTTTATAAATGCCTGAAAACAAGTCCTTGCCATTGGGATTCAGCAAATATTCAGTCACTTCTCCTAGGAATAAGGACTACATATTTGCAAGATTAATAGTGATATACTGGGAAAAAAGGGGGGGTTGATTCAAGGTACAATTAAGACAACCAGCTGTAATAGGATTGTGAGTTTGCTCAACAACATTTTCACACACAAACGTTTTGCTGTGAGTTTGCTCAAGACATTTTTTGTTGCCCAAACTCACCAGCCTATTGCAGCTGGTTGCCTTTTTTTCTCTCTTTTTTTTTACATTGTATGCACTATCATTTCCTACAATGGTTTCACCTCTTTTAATAACAAGCTTGTGAACAGGTTGCCTCAGTCAAGTGTGTGTGTGTGTGTGTGTGTGTGTGTGTGTGTGTGTGTGTGTGTGTGTGTGTGTGTGTGTGTGTGTGTGTGCGTGCGTGCGTGTGTGTGCGTGCATGTGTGCAGGGAGGGAGAGACATCCACTCTACTATTTCACTTGTTTTCCAGGCCAATAAAACCCTTAAACTGTATTGAGAGAGAAAGACATGACTACATAGTGATACAGTTGATGATAATTGCAGGAAATAGTCAAACTGGAAACATTGTGATGGGAAATGTCTGTGGTTAAATCAGCTCTTATTGCATCCCTTCGTCATGGCAAAAAGCTTTCAGACTATAGCAATATGTTGATTATCTACCCTGATTGTCTAGACACTTTTACACAAAATTTGAGTCATTTAACAGACGCTCTTATCCAGAGCGACTCACAATAGTGAGTACAAACACTTTCATACTTTTTTTTCATTCTGGTCCCCTTGGGAATAGAACCCACGACCATAGCGTTATAAGCGCCATATGCATTACCATCGGAGCTCCACGCATTGCAATGTAAAGTCTACACCTGGCGCATGTGAAAATATTCAAGTCAAATTAAATAAAATTGTATTTTTCACATGCGCCGAATACAACAGGTGTAGCTCCTGTTGCTCTAAACAGTCATAGCACCGCATAAGTGTTGTCGAACTCGCGCAACACATACGTACAGTCTCACAACAAAGGGAATAGGCCTTCTTTGTTGACAGAAATAGCAAATATTCGCGCTTTGTGTTTTCGTTTAGCATTATAGTCCTACGTTTTGGGAAGTTACTCTGTAGCCTAGCTGCTAAAGGCTATGGTTATGTTATAGCTACCGAGGAAACCATGCCGCACAGACACAGGGAAAGTCGCCCTACCTGATACTTTTAAACTTTCGCTTCTCCCGGGGAGAGCGGTCTCTGGAGTCGGCATCTGTGTTTTGGAAGACATATCTCCCGTTCTACTGTGGGTAAAATGACGCCAAATCAAACGGAGTCTAGTCGTTGCGACCATTGAGCTCGGGGTTAGCAGTCCAACACTTCCTGTGCCGATACAAAGTAGCCTATATAGCTACATAACAACTTGTGTAATGCGACAGTTTTATAAACGTGTTATACAACTGGCAGAGCGTTTCCGATTACCAAACCGGCACATCATTATTTATTTTATTTAGCTATAGGCCTATGTTGGCCTGTCTAAGTCATTTCAGCAAGTGTAATAATTGACAAATTGAGTTTACATAAATACTTTATTTTATGAATAGGCTATTATTATAAGGCAGAAATGTAGACCTAAATTATGTCATTATCAGAATAGAATGTAACCACTTGGTCAAGAGAAATCTTAAAATGGATCTCTGCTCATCTGTGGCTCAGCATCTTGTGTACACTAGGGGGGGGTCCCCTGTGACAACAATTTTGGACCCCCTTGTGGCCCCCCCTAAATGTAGAGTATGAAATAATTTTTACATAACACATTTTTGACATCATTCTTTTTTTTCATCGTTATTAGACAGTGATGATGATTATGAACATGGTCTTTTACCTGCTAATGCCTGCAATGCAGTGAAGAAAACGATATGACAACAATAACGTCTAATGTAACTGGCCCCTCTAACAGTAGAACTGGCCCCAGCTTGGCCCCCCCAGTTGAAATGGTCTAGAACCGCCACTGCTTGTGTAGCCACCATGTTCATCATAAGTCTTGAGCCTAC
This sequence comes from Salmo trutta, assembly GCF_901001165.1. Classification (NCBI taxonomy): domain Eukaryota; kingdom Metazoa; phylum Chordata; class Actinopteri; order Salmoniformes; family Salmonidae; genus Salmo; species Salmo trutta. The sequence continues at coordinate 25,929,301 of NC_042957.1, forward strand.
TGAGCCGCTGAATTCTTCATGATCATTAGGCTACATTATAACAATTACAATAGCCTACACATTCTAACCATCTGTTCAGACACAAATCAGGTTCTGGTAGTTTCAGTAAGCTACTTAAAATAGCGAAATCCATGACCTGACAAAAATGTAGACATCTAAAAAATATTGCTAGTCGTTTTATTTGAAACATTCTATGTTAGGCTATGAGTAAATTGTCCATGTAACATTATTAGGAAATAAGCATGTTGCCAGAGTTGAACCACTGCAGTCCACAATAGTGTGTTCTATCAGGCATTGGTGAAATTGCCATGGGGGATGGGGGGACATGTCCCCCCAAATATTCAGAACAGGTCGATTCTTCACCCACAATAATTTCTTTAAAATAACATTACAAAAATTGGGTTGGGGGCCCGATAGCATATGAACATGTCATAAGCAATGGCAAAATGTGTAGAATTGCAGGAAATTTGCTTTAACGGTGGACTTTGGGCACAAAAAAACTGTCAACTCCTTTTTTTCAATTTTTCAACAGAAATGGGTGTGCCTTTAGTGTGAGGATGTGTCATTCTGGTCATGTGCGCTGCGACCAACATAGCTAGTTTGTTAACTAAGCTAGCCACATGTAGCTAGCCAGTAACTCATCTAGTATGTTTTGATATCGTTTCACAGGATTTGTTTTCGGACGGAAGCGGTTGAGATCGGTAAGAAATGGCATTTCTGTAGCCAAATATCTTATTCATAAAAAGCATTAAATTACCTGGTATGATGGTGCATTGATCAGTTATACAGTTTAAAGGCATTATTTTTTGCGTTTTTGCACCAAGTACATCTTTAAAGTAACGGTCCAGTGTTTCCAAATTTCTATGAAATACGATCTATATTTAATACAATATGAGTGAAATATTTTTCCTTATCAAAATGTTTAATTAAGTATGTTTTTCTGTGTTGGAATAGCTTTCCTGTGTTGGAAAAGTCTGGGCGTACCCCAACAACAGAATGGTGTGGCCGTATACCAGCTCACATCATCCTCTATGAGGAAATAGCAAGCACTGTGGCCACAAATACGGGTAGAGGATGAGTCAACAACATTATTTGGGTATGAGTTAACAGAACATTCACTTTTAAAAGTGTGATTTTCACTGGACAGTTACTTTAAAAGTGCAAAATCTTCTCTCATCCTCATGGCAAAATGTGAAGAATAGCATGAGATGAGCTATAAAACACTTTTTTTCTCTCTGCGACATGGCAAAATGTGTATAATTGCAGGAAATTACCTTTAAAACTGCAGTTTTCTCTCAGACTCATGACTAAATGTATAGAAGAGTATTATAAAACTGCTAATTTTTCTCTCTGCCCCATGGCAAAATGTGTTAAAATGCAGGAGGTTAGCTGTATTTTTTTTTCTCCCCCCAAAAATATGTTTTAATTTGGGGGTCGGGTGGTTGGTGGGCCTTCCACTTATACTGTGTTTTCAAAATACCCCACACATAACACTCAAAATACCCCTCTGGAGAGGCATAATAAGTCACGTCAAACTGTGTAGAATTGCAAGAAACGCGTTTTAGAATTTTTTACAAATGATCCGGGGCCCCACGTCTACTGTTCATCCACCCCAATATCTACACCACAATTTCGCTCTTGTGATCAGAGGATTTATTATTGCATTTTGCATTAGTAAATAGTTTAGAAATAGTATGCATTTAATGATGTAAAAACATAAATAAAGAATATAATACATTGAGAAAACGTGCCTATCTGTTTATTTATCGGGCTATATTTGCTGATAAAAAATTACCTACTGGGCACAGAAGTCACTTCAACATCTATTCCACATTGGTTCAATGTAATGTCAACCAGTGTGTGCCCAGTGGGAAGTCTGTCAAAGTTATTAACAAAGTTACTAAAATGAATATGAAAGAGGGTTACAATTGAGCAGGTTTGAATTAAAAAGGATTTGCTTCTTCAAGTGTGGAGAAAGTCGAATGTAGCTTTCAGTTCAAGGCCCTCGCACACAGCTCTGTTCGAGGGGCTTTGGGTACCATGCCTGAGCAGGCAACTAACATAGCCATTTAGAGATTTGTGTAAACTCGTTTTTAGCAGATAAATATGCAATAATCTGGAGTTAAAGTAGACAATTGTGAACGAGTTTAGATCATGTATAAACTTCAATTGCATTTTTACTTTATTGTTGGCCTTTTTCAAAAAAGGATATTATTTTGCCTACATTTCTCTGCGTAGCACTCACATCTGTAGCCATGAAGTGCTTTGAAAGTCTGGTCATGGCTTACATCAACACCATCATCTCAGACACCCTTGACCCACTTCAATTTGCATACTACCCCAACAGATCCACAGGTGACGCAGTCTTTATTGCACTCCACACTGTCCTTTCCCACTTGGACAAAAGGAACACCTATGTGAGAATGTTGTAGTTGACTACAGCTCAGTGTTCAACACCATAGCGCCCTCGAAGCGTATCACTAAGCTAAGGTCCCTGGGACTGAACACCTCCCTCTGCAACTGGATCCTGGACTTCCTGACGGGCCGCCATCAGGTGGTGAGGGTAAGCAACAACACATCCGCCACGCTGACTCTCAACACTGGCACCCCTCAGGGGTGCGTGCTTAGTCCCCTCTTGTACTCCATGTTCACCCACGACTGCGTGGCCACACATGACTCCCAACACCATCATTAAGTTTGCAGACGACATGACGGTGGTTGGCCTGATCACCGACGATGATGAGACAGCCTATAGGGAGGAGGTCAGTGACCTGGCAGTGTGGTGCCAGAATAACAACCTCTCACTCAATGTCAGTAAAACAAAGGAGCTGATCGTGGACTACAGGAAACAGAGGGCCGAGCATGCCCCCATTCACATTGACAGGGTTGTAGTGTACCTGGTCGAGATGTCCACATCACTAAGGATCTATCATGGTCCACACACATCAACACAGTCGTGAAGAGGGCACGACAACGCCTCTTCCCCCTCAGGAGGCTGAAAAGATTTGGCATGGGCCCTCAGATGCTTAAAAAGTTCTACAGCTGCACCATCAACTGCATCTTGACTGACTGCATCACTGCTTGGTATGGTAACTGCTTGGCATCCGACCGCAAGGCGCTACAGAGGGTAGTGTGTATGGCCCAGTACATCACTAGGTCCGAGCTCCCTGAAATCCATGACCTCTATACCAGGCGGTGTCAGAGGAAGGCTCCCCAAAAATTATACCACTCCAGCCAGCCAAGCCACAGACTGTTCTCTCTGCTACCGCACGGCAAGCGGTACCAATGCATCAAGTCTGGAACCAAGTGGACCCTGAACAGCTTCCATGCCCAAGCCACTTCTAAACAAGACTGCTAAATAGCTAATCAAATGGCATCCGGACTACTTGCATTGACCCTTTTTTGCGCTAACTCTCTCACACTGACTCTATGGACACACACTGACACCCCAACACACACACACATAACATGCACACACACGCATACGTACGCCACACACTCACAGACACACACTTTCACACTCACCACATATGTTGCTGCTACTGTCTATTATCTATCCTGTTGCCTAATCACTTTACCCCTTACTTATATGTACTGTACATAGCTACCTAAATTACCTCGTAACCCTGCACATCGACTCGGTACTGGTACTCCCTTACATATAGCCACGTTATTTTCTACTCCCTTTATATAGCCGTGTTATGTGTATTTGTTATTCACTGTGTATTTATTCCTCATGTCATTATTTATATTTTTGATTTAATTTCTTATCTTTAACTGTGCTATTGTTGGAAATGGACCCTTAGGTAAGCATTTCACTGTTAGTGTACACCTGTTGTCTATGAATCATTTGGTTGTGCATCAGCAGTTTTTCTCTTGTTATTTAAGTC